>NC_083405.1:8401044-8461715 GCF_020745735.1 Hemiscyllium ocellatum
AGCCGGGGACAAGTGGTGATCCAGAATGCTCTGTGTTGGAATCATAAGTTTTTACTTGTTACATTAACAATCTAGATGAGGGAATTGAGGGCATTCTGGCTGGGTTTGCAGACGATACAAAGATAGGCAGATGGACAGGCCATATTGAGGAAGCGGAGAGGCTGAACAAGGATTTGGTCAGATAAAGAGATCGTCAGATGTATTCCATCGTTGGAAAGTGTGAGGCCATGCACTTTAGCACCAAGAATAGAGGCATAGTCTATTTTCCAAATGGCAAGAAAATTCAGAAATCTGAAGTGCAAAGGGACTTGGGAGTTCTAGTGCAGGGTTCTCTCAAGGTCAGCTTGCAGGTTGAGGCCGCATTTAGGAGAGTATTTGCAATTATGATTGGGAGCATTTACTACGAGAAAAATTGAATATAAGAACTGAATGTATCCTGCTCTGGTCAGACCACATTTGGAGTATTGTGCTCATTTTTGAGCTCCATACCTCAGGAAGGATGTACTGGTCCTGGAGCGTGTTCAGAAGATTTTCACGAGAATGGTCAAAGGAATGAAAAGCTGATTTAATGAGGAATGTTTGAGTACTCTGGGTCCATACTTGATAAAGTTTGAAAGGATGAGAGGGAATGTGAAATAGACAGGATACTGAATGACCTGGAGAGAGTGGATGTTGATAAGATGTTTCCATTGGATTAGAATCCGCGGGCACAGCCTTAGATGGAAGGGAGCACCTTTTAGAAAAGTGATAAGGAGACAGGTATTTAACCACAGAATGGCGAATCTTTGAAATTTATTGCCACAGAAGGCTGTGGGAGCAGGTCATTGAGTATATGTGAGACGGAGATCGATAGTTTTTGATTATCCAGGAGATCAAAGATTATGGAGAGAAGGTCGGAGAATGGGTTTGAGAAACCTATCAGCGATGATTGAATGACGGAGCAGACCCGATGGGCTAACTGTCCTAATTTATGCTCCAGTGTCTTATAGTCTTCTGGTCTAAACCTGAAGGAAGTACCTTGCATCTCTGAGAAGATCGTTTCATGTTCTTCATGAAGGTCAGAAACTGTTGGAAATAGTCAACTGTTTTAGAATGAAGGTAATGTGGCTGCTGTGGGGGTGGTGGATAATAGAACATTCAGTACAGGATCACACACCAACTGCACTGTATTAATGTGGGGAGAGTTTATTCAAAACTTGGACCTCTCCATCTCTCTCAATGGGAGTAGGGGTTGGGGTGGGTGGGCGTAACATCCGCCCAGACACTTAAAATATTCCGAATCATGCATCCTGAGTGAAATAGCAGGCATGGAATTTATCACCTTCTCATTGACTGTTTAGAATATAAGGAGTGATTGTCCATCCCTCTCAGGATTCAATGCAATCACCTCTTATTCTCTCACAGCGCTACAGATCAACCTTCAGTCACTCCTCATGGTGTCTTCATCTCAGGAATTAATCTGGTAGAACTCCTCTTCACTCTCTCTGTGATAAGGAGATCACTCCGTATAAAGGGAAGAAAATCTGCCCACAATACCCCAAATACTGCCTCAACAACACTCTCAGGTTTGATCACAATAATTCCTTTCCCTCACTTAGTTGGCTCCAATTCTTTTGTGTGACACAGGAAACAATTCATTTACAATGCACTGCCACGGATGTAGAATTTAAAAACATCCTTACATCTGGAGGTCAGCATTAATAATGAACCAGCACCAGAGGTGACCATGGAGATGGACATCACTCTTGGAAGAGACTCAATCACAAAGGATACATCTAAAATAGTGAATGGCTACCTACATTAATGGAAATGAGCCGTTGGAATATGGGATGCAGGCAGAGGAAGGGAGCTACTATTCCTTTTGTTCTGCCCTCACGGGATGTGTGTAGCCATGGTCAAGCCAGGATGTTATGCCGATCTTGAACGGAGTGGCTGTTTCAGCAGTTCCACAGGATAATAAATAGTAAAGCAAATTGCCGTGGGTTTGCAGTTCAACAGAAACTTCACCAGAGAAGGATGACTCACTGCCTTCTCTAATGGGCATAAGGCAAGTCGACATCAACAGATTATTATTCTGTGGCTCTAGAATACGAGCCAATGACGTGACCCACTTTTACACAGTCTGCCCATCCTTCAGATTTTGTGCAGAGGACAAGTTAAACATCTGAAGTGCAATTATTCTGTAATGGACACGTGGTTAGAAGGGACTTGAAACAGATGCATCTGGAGTTAAAAAAAGGAACAAACGATTGTTTAATCAGGAATTGAACTGAGGCTGAGGAGGAGACTGGGACGTCTTTACGGTGATAATGGACAGGACTGGTATGTGGGGAGGAGATGAAGATGTACACTTTGCAGAAGAAAATGAATCAAAGAGGCTGAGAACAGTGTGTTTTACCCTCGCATACTAGTGAGTAATTTGTAAATAATAATTTGCTAGTTTTAATTTCTAAGGAATGGAAATTTGATTGGAGCTGAATACGGCGACTTGCACCTTTACAAAATCTGCATATCATCAGCATCTATTCAGTTCAGACCAGTTCAATAAACAGACAGAGTGACTTACCAGGAACACCAACTATAGCAAGGATAGGATAGTAACCAGCTTGAATAACCATCAGTACATCTTCAATCCGATATGCTAATGATATCCAAGGCTGTGAAAGCCAGTAAAGACCTTCGGATAAACCTCTGTCCATTGTTGGAACATTCCAGTCTAATGTTCCTAGATTTTCAGCTCTCCTGCCCTTCTCTCTGAAGCTGCTAATCTCTCTTATTGCTGTTGGACATGCTCCCGCTCACACCATGGTATAAAACACTGAAAGCATTCCCTTATTGATAGAAGAGAGAAACTCTCTAGGGACGCATACGATCCATGGAGACTGACATCATTACAATGGCTGAACAGATAGCTCCAGTTAACCCCTTTGAATTCAATGCTACTTTATTAAAATTCAAAATGACGTTGAACATTTATGCATTCTGGGTGTGATATGGGTATGACTGAAGGAAGGAATGTTGAAGATGGCAGATTGATTGTGTGTAATCATTCAGTCAGCCTTGGATATGGAAGTAATGCCAGAAGTTTAACGGAACATAAACATGCTTCTCTGATCATAAATACAGAAATAAATCCCGTAACTACTGATCAGTCATTGTAATATCTTTAAAACATTGAGAAAACAACTATCATCAATGATCTGATAGCAAACTGTGCCAAAACATCGTGGGTTACAACAAACAAACAGCATGGATACGTTTACAGAGAATTGCACATGACAAACACAGTTCAGATTGTTATTCCAGGATCAGAGGGCAGGCGTGGGTCATTCTCTTGATGTTATCGATGTCATGAAGTGTCATTTAATGGACTTCAATTTAATTGTGATTATGATACCGGGGAAAAGACAGAAGATGGAGAGGGCTGGGGGGGGCATGGCATTTTAGATTCGGCAGAGGGACAGTGATGTTCCCCAGTTACCACAACTGCAATGTAACTCTTTAAAACTCATATGAAGAACAGATTCAAGAGTATACCTACAATGAAGAATGAGCAGAGATAATATTAATGAAATGCGTTTATGCAATATAAAATACAGAAACAAAATGATTTTCTGCACACACCAAAGTACAAAGAGATAAGATTGTTAAAATACACTCCTGATATTGAGCTATATAAAGTGAAATGTGAATTACATCACTAGGAAAGTGGTATGCATACTTTATCAATCATTATTTGACCCACAACTAAGATCGTAATTTCACCTCTGTCAGTGAGTACCCTCACAGAGATTCTCTGGCCTACTCTCTCATACAGTATCGGTGTGGGCGGGGGAGGGGTGAGGGGAGTCGTGGAGGCGGGGTGGTGGTTATCATTTTCTGCTGCTCTTGGCACAGTCTATTTAAAAACTATGCTTTTTCTATGGAACCAATCTATTGGCCGAATTGGTTCTGTTTAGCTGTCAGTAACCCAGCTCTGTGATATTGTTGGAAATAAATTATTTGGGATGACAGCCAGTATCAGCACAGTGCTCACAGTGTACGGCGCCCAGACAAAGGGCTTGCCGTCCAGAGGAATTTCTAAATAAAGCTTCTAACTTCTGTCTGTCCATATTTACCTACCGAAAATGCAGTCTTCTGATCTATCTAACTTCACCCTCATCTAACACCTCTTCCTCTCACACTCAGTCAGTCACTCCACTTTCTATACATTCTCAGTTTATCTCCCTTCACTTGCTTTCTCTCTGTTTATTTCTCTCTCACACAATCTCTCTTCACACACTGTCTCGATCTCCAATTGTGCAGTTGGCGAGCTTGTGACTCCACAATGGGCTGATTAGCCTCCATCCACTCTATAATAATTGAGGTTCTCTGACCCACAATAAATACTTCCTGGACAGGCATGCTGGTCCAGTGACAGGTACAGTGCACTATCAACTATTATCTTTTCCTGCTCTTCTCTGGTGTACAGCTGCCTTGAAATGTCTGTTCAAACAAAACAGACTGAATGAAATTCGAGCAGTCGAGAAGGTGTTCATGAATGTGTATTTCAATCAGGATTTAATGAAGGATGAGATTCCAGAATAACATAAGCAATGAATGAAAAACAGGGCAGCACAAGAAATGGCAGCTGAGTAAAACATGTGGTTCTAAGTAGATCTAATGGTATTACCGATAGATTATCAATCCGGAAAAATCAGCTCCTGTTCTGTGGATCCGGGTTGAATCCCGCCACTGCAGATGGTGGAAATTCGATTCAATAATGTAAAAATATTCCTGGAATTAAGAATCTACTAATGAGAATGAAATCATTGCCAATTGTCCGAAGAATCCATCTGGTTCACTAATATCCTGCAATGAAGGAATCTGACATGCAAATCCAGACCCAAAGCAATGTCATTGACTCCCAATCGCCCCCTGAAAAGGTCTAATAAGTCATTTAGTTGTACCAATCGCTACAAAGTTTCAAACAAATGAAACCGGATGGACCACCTGGCATCGAAATGGGCACCAGAAAAGTCAACATGAGAAACATCACTGTAGAACCTGCAAAGTCTTCCTTACTGACGTCTGAAGTCAAGTGCCAACATTGGAACAATTGCCTTACAGACTAGTTAAGCAACAGCCTGACATAGCCATACTCACGGAATCATACCATACAGAAACAACAGAAATTAACATGGGCAAAGGGGTCTCTCACTGATTACCACGTAACGTCGTTCCTCAGCTGAATCAGTCTTTCTCCATGTTAAACAACACTTGGTGAAAACATTGCCTGTGGCAAGGGCACAAAGTGTATTCTGGCTGGGGGATGTCAAAGTTTACTGTCAAGAGTGGTTTGGCAGCAGTACGACTGATCACGCTGGTCGGCTCCTAAGGACATAGCTACTAGATTGGGTCTGCAGAAGGTGTTGAGGCAATGAACGAGAGGGTAAAAAGCATACCTGACCTCGTCCTTACCATTCTACCAACTGCAGATGTATATGTCCATGACAGTATCGGTAAAAGTGACCACCACACGTTCCTTGTGGAGACAAAGTCTATTGTCTCCATAAGCTCTATTGTGTTGTGTGGTACTATCACCATGCTAAATGACACAGACTTTCAGCAGATCTAGCAACTCAAGACTAACCGTCCATAAGACACTGTGGACCATCAATAGCAGCAGAACTACACTCCAGCACAATCTGTAACATCACTGCCCTGCATGTCCCCCACTCAATCATTACCATCAATCCAGAGGATTAAACCTGGTTCAATGGAGAATGCAGGAGGGCATGCCAGGAGCAGAACCAGGAATGTATAAAGATAAAATGTTCATCAGCTGAAGCTTCCAAACAGTAATACTTGCGTGCCAGATAGCATAAACAGCAAGGGACAGACAGAGATTAGCGATCACAGAACGAATGCATCAGAATTAATCTCTGCAGTCCTGCTAATCTGATCCTGAAGAGTGGCTGACGATTAAACAACTCACCAGAGTATGAGTCTCCACAAATATCCCCAACCTCAATGATGGAAGAGCCCCGCACAACAGTGCAAATATAAGGCTGAAGCTTTCGTTGCAATCTTCAGTCAGACGTTTTGATTGGGTGATCCATTTTGGCCTCCTCCGGTGGTCCCCATCATTACAGATAGCAGCCTTCAGCAAATTCGATTAACTGATATCAAGAAATGGTTGAAGGCACTGAATACTGCAAAGACTATAGGCCCTGGTAACATGCCGGCGATAGTCCTGAAGACTTGTGATCCAGAACATCCCGCTCCCCTAGCCAAGCTGTTCCAGTATGTTGACCAACCGACAATGGGGAAAAACTGCTCAAGTATGTTCTGTACATAAAACGCAGGACAAATTCGACCCCTCCAAATACAGCCCTATCGGTCTACTCACTATCATCAGTAAAATGATGGAAGGTGTCATCAACAGTGCTATCAAACCGCACTTGCTCAAAACTAACCTGCTCAGTGACGCCCAGTTTGGGTTTTTCCAGGGTCGCTCAGCTCCTGAACTCGTCACAGCTTTGGTTCAAACATAGAAAAAGGAACTGAATTCCAGCCCTTGACATCAAGGCTGCATTCTGCCAAATGTGACATCAAGGACCCCAAGCAAAAACGGTATCGCGGGCCAACACTCCATTATTGGAGTCATACCTGACAGATAGGAAGATGGTCATTGTTGTTGGAGGCCAGTCATCTCAGCTCCAGAACATTTCTGCTGTAGTCCCTTAGGATAATGTCCTCGGTCCAAACATCTTCAGACGCTTGAACAATGACCTTCCTTCCATCATAAGGTAGAATTGGGGATATTCTATGATGACTCCACAATGTTTACCTCCATTCGCAAATGTTCAGATATGGAAGCAGTCCATTCCTAAAGCAATATCCAGGCTTGGGCTGGCAAGTGGCAAGTAACATTTGCACCACATAAATTCAGACAATGACTGCCATCAATAAGAAACAATATAACCACTTTGTATTCTGCAGCATTCTCATCACTAAACTCCCCCACTATCAATATTCTGGTGGTAGTGATGGTGGGGGGGGGGGGGGGGGTTGGAGGAGTGTTCATTGACCAGAACATCAACTGGACTTGCCACATGAATCTAAGAGCAGATCAGAGGCTAGGAATACTGCACGAGTGACTCACCTCCTGACTACCCAAAGCCTGTCCATCATCTACAAGGCACAGGTCACGAATGAGATGGAATATCCTCACTTGCCTGAATGGGTACATCCCCAACAACACTTAAGAAGTTTTACACAATCCAGGACAAAACAGCCCATTTGATTTGCACCACATCCACAAGCATTCACCCCCTTCACCATAGTCACTCAGGAGCAGCAGTGTGCACTATCTACAAGAGACAATGGAGGAATTCCCCAAAGATCCTCAGACAGCTCCTTCCAATCTCACGAACACTTCCATCTGGAATGACAAGGGCAGTAGACTTTTGGGAACATCGCCACCTTCAAATTCCCCTCCAAAAGAGTCAACATCCTGATTTGGATATGCATTGCCGTTCCTTCACTGTTGCTGCGTGAAAACCATGGAATTCCCTCTTTAGTCACCAGTGGATCACCGCACAGCAGGTAGGTTGCAGCAGTTCGAGAAGGCAGCTCAGCACAACCTTCTCAAGGGCAACTGAGGAAGGGCAAGAAATCCTGGGCACATCCAGCGATGCCCACATCCAAAAACATCTTTTTTAAAAATAGTTCCAAGTTGAGCATCTCGATGGGACAGGTGATCTGATTTGAACATGAACAGGAAAGCAGTGTTTCTAATATTGAACATTTTAGACTTTTCTGTTATTAGAAGGGTGTTCAGTATTCGATGACATATTGTTGCTGAATGCTGTGATAAATTGCACCTGTTTTGTTTAAATCAACAATACTGGCGTAACAGGATCAAGCCTTCGAAACCACCAGACAATGACAATCATCGTGGAGAGAATGTAATCCCGCCAGATGAGACTCACTGATAGCAGCTCAAATTCCAAATATTAATGGAATACTGGCTGACACTGAATCTTCCCACTGTCCATATCACAGTGGTTTCCATTGACCAGAACGTGAAGTCAAATCAACATACAAATACAAGGGTTACAAGAGCAGGTCAGATACTTACAAGTCTATACTGAATAATAGACCCTATGACCTAACCAACATGAGATATAGCAATAGATTTCGGCCATTCAGCCCATTCCTTCACTCTGATACTGTGCCTTTTTGTCATTGTCTCTATGAAAAGTGGAAATATCTTCTACATACTGACTGTATCAACCTTTGCTGTAATCCATTAGTTTCAATCTGAACCCCCTCCTCACCCCCACAATTCTTCTAAATTCTATCGTGTACACACCCTGCCGCTCATATGACAAGCTATCATCCCCAGGATGGATCACCTCCAACACCAGCAGATCTTTCTCCAGAGATAGTGTCCAAAACAGCTCACAATTGGTCAAATGTTGCCTGTCCATAGCCCATTACATTCTCAGCAGTATGTCTCCCGTCTTGCTTTCTTGGTCTCTTGAAATGAATGCGAACATTGCTTTTGCTTTCCTAATTGCCAACTGCACATGCACGTTAACCATAAGAGAGGACGGGTGGTTCAAAATCCTTTTGTGCTTCAGATTTAATGGATCCTATTAGAACATGGTGTCTCCTCTATTCCGCCTACCAAAGTGCATATGCTCACATGTTCCCATACTGTGTTCCATCAGCCACGTGTTTTCCCACAGTCCTAAACAGTTCAAGCCTTTCTGCAGCATCCCCACTTCCTCAATATCATCTGCAACTTAGCAAAACTGCCTTCAAGTCCTTTGTTCAGTTTGTTCATGTATAATACATTTCCTGGCTCCCTAAGGACCGTCCACCATCTACAAGGCACAACAGTCAAGATGCTTGACACCATTCAGGTTGAAGCAGTGGCTTGACTTGAATTACACCTGCAAAGTCTTCACTCCCTGCACCACTGATTCTCAGTAGAAGCACACCTTACCCCGCTTTGTTGTGAGTTTACTTCATTATGGCGTACAATCCCAGTCTATTGATGTCACTCCGTCTCAACACTAACTGAGTGGTGCTCACACCAACCATGTCACTATGTATTGATGACGATGGACGAAGGTCGGCGAGGGGATGTCTATGATGAATAACTGTGTGACTGCCAGGCTGAAACCTGCCCCGACAGCCTCGGATGTACCTGTGCCCGCTGTCACCGCTGTAGGCATGATCAGTCTTCCTGCAGGTCAAATCAAGAAAAGCGACAGCCCTGGATAGTGTTCCCGGCTGAGCACTCAGATCCTGTGAGGACCAACTGACAGAGGTATTCACGTACAATTTCAGCCATTCCCTTCCACAAGCTGAAGTCCCAACCTGCTTCAAGAAGACCAACATCAACCTTCATCATTGTGCTTCCAATTAAACCTGTTGGACTATAACCTGGTGTTGTGCGATTTTTAACTTTGTACACACTTGTCCAACACCGGCATCTCCAAATCATAACATCAACCTTGTAAGTGAGAAAGCTCATTCTTTAATAACGTAATGATTGCCGCCCAGTGGCTCTAACCTCAATAAACATGAAGTGATTTGAAAGGCTGGTTATGGCCCACATCACCTCCAATCTCCAGCCTGACTTGATCCCCTATAATATGCTGACTGATGTAACGGGTCCACAAAAGATGCCATATCCCAAGCCCTGCACTGATCCCTAGGACATCTGGACAACAAAGACACCTACACTAGACTCCTGCTCATTGAGTACAGCTCCACCTTAAACATTATTATCCCCTCCAGACTGATCTCAAAATTCCGTGACCTGAGTCGTGGCTCCACCCTCTGCAACTGGATCCCCGGTTTCTGACCCACAGACCAGAATTAGTTAAGATAGGTATCTACAACTTCGCCACAATAACACTCAACACTGGAGCTCCTGGGGGATGTGTCCTCAGCCCCCTACTGTACTCGCTGTACACACGGCTGTGTCCCTCAGCTCGCTACTGTACTCGCTGTACACCAACGACTGTGCCCTCAGCCCCGTACTGTACTCCCTGTACTCACACAGCTGTGTCCTCAACCCCCTACTGTACTCCCTGTACACACATGACTGCTTCCCTCAGCCCCCCAATGTACTCCCTGCACACCCATGGCTGTGTCATCAACCCCTACTGCACTCCCTGTACATACACGGCTGTGCGCTCAGCCCCCTACTGTACTCCCTGTACACACACGGCTGTGTCCCTCAGCCCCCTATTCTACTCCAGTACACATGTGGCTGTGTTGCCAAATTCCAAACAATGCTAACTGTAAGTTTGCTGATGACATCACCAAAGCAGGAGGGATATCAAACAACGATGAGTCTGAACACAGAAAGGAGATAGTGGGTTTGTTGGCATGGTGGAATGATGATAATCTCCCTCTCAAATTCGGCAAAAGTAAATAACTGATCATTGACTTTAGAACGAAAGGAGGGGAACACGCCACTACCTACATCAACGGTCGAGACAGTGCAGAGCGTCAAGTCCCTCGGAGTGATGATAACTGGCAACCTACCCTGGATTTCGCACATAGGTGTGACAGATAAGATGGTTCAAAAACTTCTCTCCTTCCTCACTTGGCTCAGGATATTTAACATGCACTACTTCTACAGATGCACTATTGTGAACGTACTGTCCGGTTGTGTAATGGCCTGCTACGGCAACGCTCTGCCCAGGAACATCAGAAACTAGAGAAGATTGTGTTCACAGCCCAGACTATGAGGGACTCCAATCTCCCAACCATTGACTCTATTTACATGGCTCGTTGCCGCAGAAAGGCTGCCAACATCTATCCAAGATTACTGAGAGAAGGCAGAGAGGAAATAACTCGGGCCTTAACAGATATCTTTCTGACACAACTGTGATCCCAGAGGACTGGAAAGTTTCTAATCGCCTTTTTTAAGAAGGGTAGCATTAATAATCCAGTTAATAATAGACCAGTGAGCCTGACATCTGGGGTAGGAAAGCTGCGAAAGAAGATACTGAGGGATAGGTTCTATTCTAATTTGGATGAAAATGGTCTTATCAGTGATAGGCAACATGGTTTAGTGCAGGGAAGGTCATGTCTTACCAACTTAATAGAATTATTTGAGGAAGTGACAAAGTTAATTGATGAGGGAAGGGCTGTAGATGTCATGTATATGGACATCAGGAAGACGTTTGATAAGATTTCCCATGGTCAAGTTATGGAGAAAGTGAAGTCACATGATGTCCAAGGCGTGCTAGCTACATGGATAAAGAACTGGCTTGGCAACACCGGAAAGAGCGTAGTAGGGGAAGGGAGTTTCTCAAAATGGAGAACTGTGACCAGTGGTGCTCCATTTAAGATGTTTCCAGAAAGATACATGAATGGGCACGGAGCATAGAAATACAGACCTTTAGAAAATAGGATACAGGTTGAGATAGAGGATTTTGATCGGCCCACTCTTAGGCCGCCGAATGGCCTGTTCCTGTACTGGAATGTTGTTTGTTCTAACATTACCAAAGACCCATCATATGCCTGTAAAGATCTCCCACAACATCTTCCATCAGGCTAAAAGATACAGACGCTTGAACACACAGAGCAGCAAGTTCAGGAACAGCTTCTTCCTAGCTGTTATTAGACTGATGAATGGACTCTCTAATCTCAGGTAATGCTGATTTTCTTCATATTGACCTCGCCTAGCGCACGCTCTGTGCAATGTAACCTATCTGCCTCTCAGACATGTTCTTCAGCTATTATTCAGTACATCCATTCTTACTATGATCTTCCTGGATATCTTGGCGCAGGACAAAATAAATCCTCACCTCCCTACCCCAAGCTCCCTCCAGTGCTCATGCCGAGGTCTCTTCAGTCATCACCCCCAGCTTCTCCCATTCCTCCCAGCTCCCCTTCAGCCTATCCCCAGCTCCCTGTGACCTTTGCCTCTCTCTGTTTCTCTCACACTGCATATTTCCCTTTGTTTTCCTTTTCCCTGTCTTCTGTTTCTTTCCCTGAGCCTATTATCTTCCCTTCTCCCTGCCCATGTGACTGTTTGTTCCCTTGTTTTGTTTCCTTTCTCTCTTTGACTGACTGTCTATCTGTTTCCCTCGCTGTGTTCTCTCTCCCCTTCCCTTTGTTTCTGTCTCTTTCTCCTTCGTTGTGATGGTGATGAATTCTCTATTCGTTTGAAGCAGCTGATGGCTCATTGGTTCAATGTTGACAATACAATACATTCAACAAGGTTTTGGTATGGAGGACATGATTTAACATTATGAGTTAAATTTCAATTGTTGTCAAAACAACAACCAGAACTTGGGTATCCATTTAACAGGCAATTGTTACATCTATCTACTTTGAAACCGCCCGTCTCCCAGTGCTCTGCATACTGGCAACTCAAAGCATTCTATTCGGGTGCATCATGACCTTACATGGTAACTGCTCTGCCTAGGACCATAAGAAACTACAGACTTTTGTGTGCACAGTCCAGACTATAACGGAAGACAATCTTCAGTCCATTTATACTTGTCATTGTCGCAGAAAGGCTGGCAACATCAAAGATCTCTCCCAAACTGGTAATGATCTCCTACAAACTCTTCTAACAGGGAGGAGACACAGAGGCTTGAAAACATGGACCAGCATGCTCAGGAATGCTTCCATCCCTACCATTATTAGACTGAAAAATTACCATCTCTCACTTTTCAAATAATATTAATCTTACTAATGGCGATCTTACTTTGCACACCTCCTATGAAGCTGTAAACTTGTATGCCTCACGCTGTCCATGATCTCTGTTTTCTTGTTTCGGGTCATGTGCCTGGACTACCGGAAAACAAACCTTTCCATTGTACATTTGACTAAAATAAATGAAACCAAATCAGATCAAACACGTGGACTGCAGTGGCTCAAGGTCTTCTCAAGGTCAACTGTGAAAATGAACTAATGCTGCCCCAGTCAGAGATACCCATATCCCATTAATGAATATAGAAGATGTCCACAATCAGGGAGGACAGACAGAGGGAATCAAATCGCTTTAAACATGATCTTAGATATATACAGGTTTCCCTCACTATTTGTAAGTAGAGTGTCCTACGAAACCGTTCGACATCTGATATGGTGCAAAGTGCAGTAGCACTAATTTACATGGGAAAAATTTCGGCTTTCTTCGTAAAAGTGAAAATCCTGTTCGGATTTCTTTTGGTTAGTGAAACAAGGTCCTAATGTAAGTCATTCGGAAATGGAAGTGGCGAAAAGTGAACTTTTGAAAAGTGGGGAATACCTGTATTTAAAAGGGCATGATGTTCAGGAAGATAGGAAAGCAGAAAAATAAATCAGGTGACTCTCACAATTGATTTCCAGCCCAACTGATCATCATTCACTTTGTTTGCTCTTTTTCTTCTGTATCTCTCTTTCTCTGTTGATTCCTCCTCCCCTTCAAAGCAGACTTCCCTGTCAATTGTATTAATCACACTCCTTTCCAACTGCTTTCAGTTCAGGAAAGTTTCCCAGCACTTTCTGTTAGTTTCTTTGCATTTCTTTGTATAATTTCAGATTTTCAGCATTTTCCCTTATTTGATTTCACCTTCAATTTTTTTAAATTCATGTGATGTTGTCATCTCTGCCAAGGGCAGCATTTGGTGACTATCACTAGTTGCTCTGACTCTGAGGCCATTCCACAAGCCAATATAAAGTTAAGCATATTGCCATGGGTCTCAAGCCGCAATTAGCCCAGACCAGGTAATAACATTAGATTTCTTCACGGAGGGTGATCAGTGAAAGAAAAGGTTTTCAGACAAAATGTTGCTTTTATGTTTGTTTTTCGTGAAATTCACTTTTATTCCAATTCTTGTCATTTTTATTTAAGTTCTGTCATCAGCTGTGGTAGATTTGAAACAAATCACTTGAAACAATATCTGTTGTTTAATAAGTTTTGCTTCTGAATTATATCCAGCGACATTCCTACATTCACACATTGTCCAAATGATGAAGTAATTTCCGAGACAAGAGCAATTTTGTTATTGAAATATTTGTAATTGGCAAAGCGTCAGAAGAGAGCTTGACACATTCAGTCTGAATTTTACTAACGTGCAGCCAGTGGTTTGTTCAGCCACAGCACTGACACAGAGATGAAGATTGTGGATATGAGGAGCTGGGAGTGGACAGGTTTGGTGACAGAGAGAACACGAGACATAAATCATTTCAGGGCAAAAAGGGATCTCGAGGTTGTGAACAGTTTTGTTTGCAGATGTTTGTGAGGGAGTAGTCTGCAATTCATGGGTAATGAATAGGAGAGGGAAACCCTCCAGTAACAGAGTTGCATTGCATGGAGACTGACATCAATCATAGTCAGTGCAAAAAGTCCCAGCTTTCAATACAGCACATTCAGTTCACAATATAACTGGACTGGACTACATGTTGAAATTGCTGGCTTTTGGTCACATCTCCCATCACCAATTGCTCTAGTGGAGTCAGTTGTGAGGGAGAATAAGAATATTTTCTTTTTGTAGGCTACATGATTCTGCTCTGTTGTTCGTTTACTATGCTGTAATCATCTCTCCAAAAATCCCTCCAACTCCCCCACCCCCAAAAGAATGACAATCAGGATGTTGTTGCTGTGTGATCTCTCCTCTACCAAACGTCAGTGAACAGAATGTCAGATGATGCAGATGCAGATCAGCTGTTGTTGCTGTGCTAGCATCTCGACGTTTCGAGCATCTCATCACAGGAGAGAAACGTCGAGTAAGCCCTTCACATGACAGAATGTCACCGAGCACAGTAGCCCTGAACATAGACAGGAAGTGTGGACTTCTCTGAATGTTCCTCTCACTGCTCTAGTAAGGCTACTGTGGAACTTCCATTGGAAATATACTTCAGTAATTAATTTATATAAACTGACAGACTTCTAAATGTAGTTTTATTTGCTGTAAACCGTATTTTTAACTCATTTTGGCCTCAGTCCAAAACTAAAAGTGATAATTACAATGAAGGTATTCATTTAGACTTATGAATTATTGAGTCAGGTTCGAGTGAACATGATATTGGCTGGAAGATAGGGCGGAATGGGAGCAGTAGCTGTGGAGACTGCATGGGAGTACAATGATATTCCCCAGTCATTATCCCTCTTTCTGACAGACAGAAATAAATCTAATGCATAACAAGGAAACAGCCAACATTTGGGTGATGCAATGCTGAATGACATTGTGAACTAAAAGGATAATATTAAATGTGATAAAGTGAACTATATTTTATATACACATTTAATCATTGGAAATACAGATTGAGTAAGGTCACCGGACCTGAAACATTAACTTTGATTTCTCTTCACAGATACTGCCAGACCTGCTGAGCTTGCCCTCTAAGTTCTGTTTTTCTTTTTGTTTGATATTCATCATATTGTTCATATCTGGCAGGATACTTACAATTAAAAACAGACAGTAATAAGATGAGAAGGGCAATGGGGACAATACAGGAGACTAACAGTCGAGATATAGTCATTCCAAGCTGGAAGAGACAATGGGCTGAGTTTTCCCCACTTTTGCTGTAAATAATTCTGTGATATGTAATCAAGGCCTTTGTAGAGGGGTAGACAAGCTGGTTCAATGAAGGACACAGAGTGGTCCACCATCAATAATCTATTCCTATTATCACATGAAATTTCAGCTGCCTATAAAATGTCTTTTCAAACAAAGTGGAGTTCCTGAGATTTACAGGATCATCAGAAAAATATTCTTTGAATCTTAAAGAAGAAACAGATTTCGGCCATGACACAGGAGTCCCAGACATAGCAACTATAATAGGAACAGGAAGGACGACATTACTCATATGTAACCAAATTTAGCATGTAGCCCTGTCAAGAAACATGAAATATAGTGGTAAAGAAACATGAAATACAAACAGAAAATCATGGTAGAAGCGCAACAGATGAGGAAGTATCTGCAGTGGAAAACAGAGTTAACATATCGAATATGATGTGACACTGTTCTGAAAAAGTCATATTGAAATCAAAGGTTAATTCTGAGTATCCCTTCTCAGAGGGTGCCAGACCTGCTGAGTTTCCCTCTATCGATTCCTTTTTCTATCTGAACTGTGACAAATTGAGTGATCTGAACGATATAAGCAAAGCTGATATCTCAGTTGAATCTAGAATATTAGTTTATGGACATTAAATGAGAAATTACTAAGTTCCTATGTTTGACAGAACTCCAAATATCCATGACGTATTGCATTGTGAGACAAAATCATTGTGAGACATTGTTGAAACAAAAACAGATGTTGCTGCAAAAGGTCTGCAGCATCTGTGCAGAGAAATCAGAATTGACGTTTCTCGTTCAGTCGCCGTTCCTCAGAACGGATGGTATCCCTGAATGTTGATTAATATACAGCAGAGGCTGAATAGCTGTTTATGGATACTGTTAGTAGCTAACAATAGGGGGTGAGTAATGGAAGGCCACGTGACAACTAGGCCTGGTGTCTGGGTAGGGGGCATTGAGGAGTTCAGTCCCTAAAATTATTGAACATTATTTTGAGTCTGAATGGCTGCAGGGGCCACCCGCGGAAAATGAGGTGTTGTTCTTCCAGCTTGCGTTGAAATGTCCTGGAACACTGCAGCACGCCTGACGCAGAGATACTGGCCAGGGTACAGGATGGGGTATTAAACTGGGGCAACTGGAAACTCAGGGTCTTTTGCCTAGTTACAGCTTGGATATTCTGTGAAGTAGTCACCCAGTCTACCTTTAGTTTCCCCAATGTAGAGCAGATCACAATGTGAGCAGCTAATGTAGTAGACCGGATTGTGGGAAATGTTTGTAGGATGCTGCTTCACCTGAAAGGTATGTTTGGCCGTTGGATAGTGACAAGGGAGGAGGTAAGTGGGAAAGTGTAACACCTCCGCCAGGGAAAGTGAAGTGTACCAATGGTGGGGGCTGGGGGAGGTGGGGAGGGGGGGAGGAGTATGCAGTGAATAATGAGTGGACTAGGGTGTCCTGCAGGAAATGGTCACTTCAGAAGGTGCAAACGGGAGAGGAGATAAATATATGTCTGCTGGTGGCATCGCGCTGGAGGTGGGCGAATGTGGACTGATGATCTTCTGCATGTGAATGCTGGTGGGATGGTAGGTAAGGACAAGGAGAACTCTTACACTGTTGTAGGATGGAGGAGAGAGGGTGAGGATAGAAGTGCAGCAGGTAGGTCAGAACTGGTTGAGAGCCCTGTCGATAACAGAGCTGGGGAATTCTCGGTTGAGGAAGAAGGTGGACATTTCAGAGGAAACATTTTTGAAATTGTCATCATCAGAACCAATGCGGTGGAGGCGGAGGAACTGGGGGAGTGGAATGGAATCTTTGCAGGAAACAGGATGTGAGGATGTGTACTCTAGGTATCTGTGGGAGTCGGTGTGTTAATACTGGATATCAGTGACAGGTCTGTCCCCAGAAATAGAAGCAGAGATGTGAAGGAATGGAAGGGAAGAGTCAGTGGTAGACCAGGTGAAAGTGTGGGAGGGGTGCAAATTAGAAACGATTAACTTTTCCAATTCTGGACAAGAGAGAGGAGCAGTAGCTGTGATATCATCTACGTATCAGAGAAGGAGTTGTGGATGGGGTCTGGAATAGAACTGGAACAAGCAATAGTCTACAGATTTAGTTAATATAATAGTCTGATGTGCCATGGGAAGTTTATAGAACAACAGGTGACATGTGAAGGTATCAGAAAGCTGGTCTCCAGGCTCTGAAATGTAGAGGTGAGTCCACCAGACAACAGCAGCACCACCCTTACCGGCATAGGCTGAATAACATAGTAAGGGTAGGGCGGAAGCACACAGCGTATAGTCTGTTGAGATGGTGATAGGTTGGATAAGGTGAGAGGATACAGAGAACTTAAGATAACCAAACTCACATGGAACGTTCTCAATGAACAGATAGAGTTCAAGTAAAGGCCAGAGGAATGGGTCCAGATGGAAGGAGAGTGTTGGAGCTGGGCGAAAGGGCTATGGGATGGGGAGTGGACTTTTGCCCAAAGAAATGGACATTGAGAGAAGACGGTGGAAGAGAAGTTCAGCATTATGTCGTGCCTGAAATTCATTAATGTGGGGCACAGAGGGACAAAGCTGAGACCTTTGCCGAGTACAGAACATTCAGCATTAGAGCATGGAAGGTTAGGAGGGATGGTAAATACACGACAAGAGGTGGGCTTGGGGGAGGTGATGGACTCAGATTGCAGGTCATGGGTGGTGTGGCAGTTTTAGAGGCTCATAGGCATCTCTAAGTTATTCCATCTTGAGGGCCTCGTATATCTGGTGAGAATGGCGAATGAGCTGGAGAATGAAGTAGAATTGGGGAATGGTGCAGCCTTGAGCCAATGCGATGTGATGCTGTTAGACAGAGAAAATGTTGATCTCAGTGGCAGCGACACCGCACGACCAGTCCTCAGAAAGTAAATGATTGAAAATAATCGGAATCATTATCTTATTGTAAACTTCTGATTTCATTGGGGTGACACTCAACCAGCAAGGTCTTACTTTTCTGAGACATTACACCTAACTGTGAAAACTGATGTATCTTGATGTTATTAATGAGACAAATCCATCCATGGATTTGTAAGGCACTAGCAAGGGCAGAGTTTATTTGTCATTCCCAATAGCTCTAGGGAAGGTGTCATTATTCATTGAGGAAATCACCAGCACAGAATTTCCTCCGATTCCCGTTGACCGCAGTTTCCTGAGGGTCAATGATGCTACATGAGTCAAATACTACTTTGATGGCACCTCAACTGACATTGGAAAATCAGTTAAAATACTAAAGAGAAAAAGGGTTGAACAAGGCATATTTGTACAATGTAGTCACTGTCCTCGCAACGTTTAAGGACAAACAGATGCGTGGACTTCTGATTCTGAGGAGAGGTTTGTCCAATTAGTGATAAGGCTGTTTGGTGAAGTGCTGTGACAGAGAGACAGAAAAAAGTTCCACTCTCTATGGGGAAAAAAACACCCTATTCACGGTACCTTACACAGCAACAGACATACACTATTGTCTGTTCATATTGGGCATTGAATATCTCCATCTCATCATTCACTAATGCCCAATAGCAACACAGAAGCCAGCAGCTCCCATCACCCCAGTGGAAAGCTAAAAGGGTAAGGGATGGCCAGTGGAAGTGGGAGTAACTAGGGAACTGGTGTAACTTACAGTGGGAATGGCAGAAGAAGGATGATTGATCAGATAATCTCACAAACTTTAAAAAAAAAGCCTTTGGACATGCACTTGGTGATGCACGCTCGCATTTTCATTCAATGATTCCATGTGGTGTCAGCCACGAACACTCAGATATATTCTGAAGCAATAACTAATGGCAGTTCCTAGTTTGTTCCATTGACTGTACTCAGTAAGTGAGCCTCCAGTGAAGTGCTGGTGTTATCTCCCACTTTCTATTTCAATGTTTCGGTTTACTTGAGTTGGTAATGTAATTTCCGGAATCGATGATGTCATTTCCTGCCGTTTTTCTCACAGGATGGTAGATGGAGTCAAAATTGATGTGTTTGTTGATGGAGTTCTGGTTGGAATGCTATGTTTCCAGGAATTCTTGTGCTTGTCTCTGATTGGCCTGTCATAGGATGGATATGCAGACCTAGTCAATGTGGCGTACTTCCTCATCAGTATGTAAGACATTCGGATTGTGATCATGTCTTTTGTAGCTAGTTGATGTTCATATATGCTGGAGACTAGTTTTCTGCTTGTTTTTCCGTTGTAGTGTTTGTTAAAGTTCTTGCAAGGCTTATTGCTCCAGGAGCATAACCGACAAAGATGTGAATTTATTGCTGTGCTCAAAAGTATGAAAAAAGTTGCAGAGTAGAAGAAGAATACTCTATTAGTAGGCATTGTAGCATCAAGGAATTCTAATTTCAAGGTTGTCAGCAAAAGAGAAATAAGGAAAAACGTCTTTAGTTAGAGAGTTGTTACGAATTGGAATTGACCGGATGGGAAAGTCGTGGATGAAGATTCAAAAGAGAACTGGGTATATATTTGGAAATTAGTAATTCAACGGACAACAGAGAGAGGGCTGGCAAATGGGAGATGCTTGGGAGATATTTTTGGAGCTGATGCATACATAATGACCGATCGCTTCCTCCTGTACTTTACAGGTTTGTACTCTATCATGTGCCAGCTGTGAATAAAATTCAATATCCAATTATTTCACAGTGTAAATGTTCGCAAATATGTGATTATTTGATGCAGCATAAGCATTTAAAATGCAAGTATTGCAAGGTCAGCTTCATTATGAAGTCTAATTATTACTCAGAACATGAATATTTTACATGTTGTATTCCCATTACTAAAACAAATATATCATTGCTTTGTCACAAAACTCTTTGGAAAGCTTTGACTTTTCACTGACACGATGTTATGTTCGTTGTTTTTTTTCACTCTCCACGTTTCATATTAAACATCATTCATTCTAAAAATTGGAAGCTTTCAAGTTATTATTCACTAAAATTTGATCACACAAATAATTTATTTAGTTTAATGTTCACAGTGCATGGTGAATTATTACAATTTTTAAATTGCTGGCAAATAGCTGAACATCGTACATTTCAGTGAGAAATTAAACTGATTGTTTATATATAAAGGTATAAGAACGCTAATTCTATTTGTATCTTCAATCGTTTGCTCACTCTGAACATCAAATCATTCAGAAGCCAGCCACTTTAAAAATATTGGAGTGACAAAACATTGCTTTGAATCCTGACATTGAATATCTAATTCTGATCACCACAAGGGTTATGTTCTTTCTTCGATAAAATAAAATGAACTTGCTTTATTTCTGTGTTAGAAAATCTTGACAGGAGTTTATATTTTAGTTCCATAAATATAAAATCAACAGAATTGATTGAAGAGATTCTAGTTCAGTTGAATGATTATCGTTCACATCTTATTTTTGCCCAATTCATGGAATATAGCAAACATCCCACTATTGTTCGGCTCAGTAAACTCCCCACCTTGCAATCAGGTATGCTGAAAATTGCTTCAAATAGATCTGAAATCATTTACACTGTTATTGGACCTCACAGCTGCCTGAGATATACAGAGTCTCAGTCGCCTGTTCCAAAATCTGTACATTGAGTTTCTAACCTGGTTCCAGGCAGTCAGTCAAACATGACTTCAAAACAAATAATTTGGAATCCACCTTGGCCAGGGGGAGAACCCGCCAACAGACTATCACTGGTCTCAGTGTCGGTACAAATATTGTCCAGGTTAAATACTAATGGCTGATCAGCAATCAATTTTTAAAATTCATCTTCAGTCAGAGCCTGGCCCAGAGAGCAGACATGTTGACATGGAGTGCCTGAATCACACCATACATGTTACCTATGGTGATGAAATCTGACCTACCTCCAAGATTCCATACCCCTGCACCCCGGGTGAAGACATTAACAAGTTGACAATCTATTGCAGTACCTTGTGCCTCACAAAGAAACCTCTAAATCCATATCCAATAAATGGCACCTTCACATTCTCCAGTATCAAAATAAATTTGTACATCTCTGTGAATGATCAGAGATTACTACATGGGTCACACAGGAGAATGGATGCGAAGTAACCAGCAGCAAACGACAATCCAAAAATCACATCAATAACTGAACTTGACGGATTCTGTCTGGTTTAAGTAAGCACACATGTTATACTGGCTTTCAGGTGACTGGAACAATTCACAACAAACTGGAGGCGTTGGCCTTACACCCCTCCAAAGCTTCCTGATCTCACACACATCACTCCCTCACACATTCAGCAATTGATGAGAATCCACAAGTTGGGTGAAACTGGAAACACAGAACAGTGCAGAACATTGCAGCACTGTACAGGCCCTTCGGTCTTTGACGTTCTGTCGACCTTTGATCCTACTCAAAGATCAAACTAACCTACGTACCTTTCATTTTACTGTCATTCATGTGCCTATCCAATTATATATCCCTAATATAGTTGATTTTACTACAACTGCTGGCTGTTCATTGTTCACACCCACCCCTCTGTGAAATAACCTACCTCTGACATCACCCCGAAACCTTCCTTCAATTACCTTAAAATCTACCCCCTCCAGAGCCATTTCCACCGTGGGAGAAAGTAAATGGCTATCCACTATCTATGTGTCTCATCATCTTGAACACCCCTGTCAAGTCACTTTCCATTATTCTTCGTCCCAATGAGGAAAACACCCTAGCTCTCTCAAATTTTCTTTGTAAAACATGCCCTCCAGGCCAGGCAGCACCTTGATAAATCTCCTCAGCACCCTCACCAAAGCTTCCACATCTTTCCTATAACGAGGCAACCAGAACTGGTCACAATATTCTAAGTGTGGTCTCACCAGGGCTTCATAGAGCAGCAGCATAACCTCGCAGCTGTTAAACTCAATCCCTCGGCTAATGAATACATCAAACACATCCTTAACAACCTTATTAACCTGGGTAGCAACTTTATGGAAGCTATATCATGGACCATATGATCTCTCTGTTCCTCCACAATGGAAGAATCCTGCCTTTAACCCTATATTCTGCATTCAAATTCGATCTTCCAAAATAAATCGTATCCCACTTTCCATATTGAACACAATTTGCCACTTTACAGCTGGGTACTGCATCCTGTCAATGTTCCTGTTGCAAACTACAACAGCCCTCCACACTATCCACAATTCCATCAACCTGTGTTACATTATCAAACTTACGAACCTACCCTTCCACTTCGTCATCCACGTCATTTATCAAAATCACAAACAGCAGAGGTCCCAGAACCGATCCTTATGGAACACCACTGCTCACCTAGTTCCACACTGAATACTTCCCATTTACCCCGACCCTCTGTATTCAATGGGTTAGCCAATTCTGTATCCAGACAGATAGGTCTCCCTGTATGCGATACCTCCTTACATTCTGAATGAAACTACCACGGGAAGTTTATCAAACACCGTGTTAAAATTCATCCACTCCGCATTCACTGCTCTAACGTCTTCAGTGTGTTTAATCCCATCCTCAAATAATCCAATAAGTGTTGTGAGGTATAACCTGCCCCTCATAAATCCATGTTGACTATTTCTAATCAAACCTTGTTTTTACAGAATCCTCTCCAATAGTTTGCCCAATACTGATGTAAGACTGACTGGTCTGTCATTCTCAGGAAAATCCCTGTTTCTTTGCCTGAACAATTGATTACATTTGCCACCCTCCAATCAACCGACGCTACTCCAATGCAGAGTGAAGGCACAAAGGCACAGAAATCTCTTCCCTCTCTTCCTGTAGTAACCTAGAGTGTTTCCTGTCTGGCCGAGGGATTTATCTATCCTTATGCTTGTACTTCAAACAGTCTGTATTTCACCTCAACTTTTGACTCCCTGTCCAACCAAATGATTGACTGCTTTCCATTTCAGGGCTCTGTACAGTGCTGCCTTCCTGAGCAAGTATGGTTCCATATCCTGTGTATGATGGAATGGAAAACATGGGAAGCTTTGACTCTGCTGCTCCTCAGATGCAGCCTGACTGCCTGTGCTTTTCCAGCGCCACAAGTTTCAACTCTGATCACCAGTCCTCACTTTCTCCATCACGGAGGGCTGTCCCCTCTGCACACTGAGCAGGGAAATAATCAACTGAAACTCATTGTATCTGGAGCTGACTGTTCAGTTCTGGAAAGTTGCATTTGATGAACACATTTACTAAAAAGGAATTTCATATTCAACAAATTTTCATTCAGTCACAGAGTTACAGTTTTGCTTCATAAATTGGACAGGTTGATAACGAACAGTGAATGACTGAAGAACTCCGAGGTACAGAGTATTCCAGGTGATATATTCCAGGTTGGATGTGCTTTACCATGATGCTGGTAATATTATCAGACAGACAGATATGATAAGGAAACGAGGTGACATGTGGAAGTGTGACATTTTTGCCATTACAGAGATGTGTTTGAGGGAGGTCGGAGCTAACAACTCAATATTCTGTGGTACCAGAACAAGAGTCAGGACAGAAGACAGGGTAAAAGAGGAGGTGATGTTGCCTTATTAATTATGGGGTTAGTTACTGGCGTAAGAAGGGACAATATCTTGAAAGGATCTTCTAAAGAGGCTTGGTGGTTAGAGCTCAGGATCAAAACCACGGCAGAAACACTGCCAGGGATATATTATAGACACCCAGATAAAGGAAAGTACAGGAGCAGGTATATAACCACGTTATTGAGGTGTGTAAAACAATAATAGGATAGTTAGATTCAAGCATTTCAATTCCAAACATTCATTCGGTCAGTGATAAAGTTTTAAGAGGGGCAGGAGTTTTGAAATTTATTCCAGAGAGCTTCTTATATCAACACGGAGCAGATACAACAATGGGCAGTGCAGTGCTGGGCCGAACTGTGGGGAACGAAGCCATTCGGTTGTTCCAGGCAGAAGTGGGAGAACATTATCGGACCAGTGAACGTGATATCACACATTTTGATTTTGCAAAGGAAAAGACCCCAAAAATGTTAGAAAAGTAAGAGCTTTTTGCACTGGGGAGATAGATTTTATGGAAACAAATGACAGGATCTGGCCAAAGTGCAGTTGCTTCTGGGTGAAACTGTAGCAGAACAAGGTGGGGAGGGGGTTGGGGGAATCATTTGATTAAAATTGAATTGATGACAGTGTCGGCCCAACATGTTACACCGAAGATAAAATTTAGGAAAACAAACCCAGAGAACCTCAGATGTCGACACAAATTCTGAACAGGATGAAAAGGGAAAGAGAAGCTTAAATCTGGTACCAAGTGAGCAGGTCAATAAAGGTCCTGCAAGAATATAGCAAGTGGAGGGCTAAACTTAACCAGTCAGTGGAAGAGCAGAAGGAGGGTTGATAAAACATTAACGGGTAAGACTACCAAGAATCCACAGTCATTTGTTTTTGGTTTATTAAGGGGAAGAGGATAATGCGGGAAAGAATGGGAGTATTAGAGATTAAGGGGACAGCCTGTTCACAGAGCCAGAGAATATGTTAAACGCACCGTACGAATCGGTCTTCAGTTTGGAGAAGCAGTTCATGGATTCAGGGTGAGTGACCGTTTGACTCTTGAGCAAATTGACACAGGAGCTGAGGAAGAATTGCAATTTTATGCAAGATGGAGTGGGGAAGTCACTAGATTAAGGACCACCAAGTCTCACATCAATGAGAGGGAAACAATTGTAGAAAATTCGGAGGACTGTTGAGGCTGCATCATTAAATATCTTCAAGGCTGAGACAGACAGATTTTTATACAAGCGTTACGGGGATATCACAGGAAAGTGGAATGGGGGATTAACGAAATAAATATAACCTGATCGAAGGAAAAGCAGACTCAGTGAGATGATAGACATATTGTTGCCCCTACGTCTAATGGTGTTCTTTTCCAATAAACATGTATTGACAAAAACATCTACCTCTCTAACTATGGAGTAAGACACAGTTTGGAATGCAATCGAGGGATTCAAGGAATTCATAAACGCAATACGAATGGACAGAAAGTACGAGAGGACTGCAATGACATGGATTGCCTGTTAGAGTGAGGATTGCATCGACACAATCACCACTACCAGAAGAAAGACCTCAGCAAGACATCCTCCAAGGCCAAGAGCAGACATGCACTGGGGAGCAGGTAGTCTGGGGCCAGGTGTCAAGGAGTGCTGAAGGCCTAAACACTTCATCACTGTCGTGTCTCCTTCCTTCCCTGACCAAAATTAAATGTGGAGGGGTAGACAGACATGCCGTTGGCAGCAGAGTAAGCAGGAAGGCTTTCACACGAGAGGCTTTGGACAGCTCAGCTCAGCAAAATGTACAGGTAAACTCAAATAAAGTCCTTTTAACTTTATTGTTACAGCAGTCGAGATGGCATTTAGGGCAGTTACACGCTCCATCTTGTGAGATGTGGTAGCCCAGGGAGATTTCCACCGTCCCTGATGGCTACACGTGTGGGCACTGCACCCAGCTTCAGCTCCTGGGAGACCGTGTTAAGGAGCGACGCTGGGTGGCAAGGTGGATCATGGGTTAGCACAGCTACTTCAGAGCACCAGTGACCAGGGTTCAAATCCTGCCTCGGGCAACTGTCTGTGTGGAGTTTGCACATTCTCCCCTTGTCTGCATTGGTTTCCTCTGGGTGCTGCGGTTTCCTCCCAAAGTCCAAAGATGTGCAGTTTAGTCGAATTGGTCATGCTTAATTACCCGGAGTGTTGCGTGTAAGGGAGTGGATCTGGGTGGGCTGCTCTTCGGTGGGTCGGTGTGAACTTGTTAGACCGAAGCGCCTGTTTACACACTGAAGGTAATCAAATCTAGGATGCACTGAGGGTCATCCGAGATACTGACAAATTCATAGACACGCCACTAGTTATGTTTCTTTAATGACTGTAATATTCCAGTCCAACGTTCATCGTCCTGAGTTCATTAGCCTTACCTGTCAGTCCTGTTGTATTTAAATGAACACAATTTAATCCAACAGGCGTTCCTTGCTTCCTGTCATGTTCCAGGCAGAGAGTAGATCGGCGACCAACAGGAATGGTAAAGGGAGTAGGCAGGGATTGCATGAATCCCCTGTGGCTATTACCCTCGAAAACAAGTAGACCATTTTGGATTGTTGGGGGCGATGTCCGTTCAGGGGAAAGCAACAGTTGCCAGGTTGGTGCTACTCCCACTGGCTCTTGGGCACAGCGGGAAAGTGCGTTAAAGTTAAGACGGTCGATTGTTAATGGGACAGATCAAAGATTCTCTGGTCGCAAATGGGAATCCAAGATGGTGCGTTACCTCCCAGGTACTAGGGTCCAGCATGTCTCCAAGTGGCTGCAGAACATTCTCAAAGGGGAGGATGAGCAGAAGAAATCGTTATGCACGTTGGCACAAATGATATCCGTAGAAATAGGGATGAGGTCCTGCAGCGTAATTACAGAGAGCTAGGAGAATCATTTTTTAAAAAAATATCTTGACAGTGATAATCTCCAGAGAGGTAGATTAACGTCAGAGACTTGCACTGAAGGGGATTCCAATATCTCTTGCGGCCAGTTTTGCTCGGGTTACAAGGGAGGGTTTAAACTAGATTGGCAAGTAGTCATATCCTCAAGAGCAGGAGGAAAGTGGAAGGAGATACAGTAATCAGAAATAGTAAGGTTAGGCTGGAAAACGATAGAGCGAAAGTAATGCATTTTGGATTAAATTGCATCTGTTTCAATGCACGAGGGCTGACAGGTAAGGCCAATGAACTCAGGGTGTGGATATGTAGGTGAGACTGGGATATTATAGCCATGACAGAAATATGGCTAAGTGATGGAAAGGACTGACAGCTTAATGAGCTAGGGAACAGGTGCTTTAGGTGAGACAGAGATGGTGGAAAGAGGGGAGGGGGAGTTGCATTTCTGATTAAGGGGGTACCACAACAGTAATCAGAGATAAAATAAATGATGGATCACCCAATGAGGCTTTGTGGGTGGAGTTAAGAAATAGGAATAGAATGGTGAGGTGTTGGGGTTGTAATATGGGCCCTCAAAGAGTCAACAGGAATGAGAGGAACAAATATGCAGGGAGGGGGGGAGAGCTGCAGGAGCAATAGCGTTATCATACTAGGGGATTTTAATTTTTCTAATACAGACTGGAACGGCCAGAGCATTAAGGGATCTGATGAGATAGAATCAGTCAAATGCACCAGGAAAGTTTCCTCGAGCAGTATATAGAGTGTCCTACTCGGGAAGGGGCAAAACTCCAACTTTTCTTCGGAAATAGGGCTGGACAGGTGACTGCATTAATAGTGGAGGAGCACTTTGGGACCAGTAACCATAGTTCTATTAGTTTTCATACAGTTATGGAGAGGGACAAACCTGGTCAACAGGTTCATGTTCGAACTTCGGGCTTGGCTCAGTTCTAGGCCGCTGGGATCAAGGGAATCCCTGGAGGTATATAAGAGATACAGGAGTTCACTGAAGAAAGAAATCAGTCGGGTGAAAAGGGGGCAAGAAAGAGCCTCGGCTGAGAAGATTAGGACGAATCCAAAAAGGTACTTAAATATATTAAAAGAAAAAGCAATAACTGGAGAGAAAATAGGATCCATCTAAGACCAATGTGGACAAGTATGTGTGGAACTATAAGAGATGGGTGAAATCCTCAACGAATATTTCTACTCTATATTTACCGTGGAGAAAGACCTGATGACTTGAGAACTTGAGGAAGTTAGTGGTGATATCTTAGGGGCAATCCATATCATAGTAGAGAAAATTTGGACGTACTAGAATGTTTGAAAGTGGTTAAATCTCATTGTCCTTACCCGATATATCGAAGAACACCTCAAGTGGCTCCAGAAGAATTTTCGGCGACCCTGGACTATAATGTTGATCATCACTGACCACAATGGATGTCCCGGAAGACTGGAGGATAGCAAATGCCATGCCCTTATTCAAGGAGAACTGCACAAAAAAAAGCCTTGGAACGACAGATCAGTAGGTTGAACATCCGTGGTAGGTAAGTTACTTCAGAAGGTTCTGAGGGATAAGATGTACATGCATTTAGAAAGACAGGCTTTGATTAGGAATAATAAGTGTGGCTTTGTGCGAGGAAGTTTGTGCTTGACAATTTTCTTAATATAATTGGATGAAGTGAGCAGGAAGATTTAATTGGGTCAGGAGACATCGAAACATGTGATGTTGGAAAAGCACAGCAGGTAATGCTGCATTCGAGGGGCAAGAGAATCTATGTTTCGGACATAAGCCCTTTATCAGGAACGTCCAATATGTCGATTCTCCTGTTCTTCCGATGCTGCCTGACCCATCGTGCTTTTCCAGTGCCACACGTTTCGACACTAATCTCCAGCATCTGCAGAGCTCACTTTCTCCAAGATTTAGTCAATATGGATTTCAATTACACCAGAACAGAATGAGGCCTTTCAACCCCTGGGGCCCGATATACAGTTACAGGAGGAGGCCAATAAAACCCTCGGGCCTATAAAACTGTAACCAGATCATGCTGCACCAGTATCCAGTTGCACAGCAACAGGATCAATCTATTCAGTTACTTGAAGTCAGTAACACAGGAAATGGAAGAGGCAGCAAAGTGACTGGACTATGGGGTATACTGGAATAAAACCAGGCTACACAGCCCCTCAGACCTGCCCTTCCATTCAGTAAGACAGGGCAGATCTTCACTCGGCCGCAATTTCTCTTTTATGCCCAATTCTTTGTAGCCCTCGACTCTCTGACGGGTCAAAATCCACTCACACCCACTCGCACCCCCCAAACATTTCAATGATTTGGCCTCCCCAACTGACTGGTCCCAACCGTCACTACTCCCTGAGAGAAGGAAACACTCCCCACACATATACCTTGGCCTATTGACATGGATAGAAGATATGAACCCAGCGTAAAGTGACTGGCCTGATATCATGGCAGTACTTGATTCAGTGAGATGTCAAGGAGACAGAACAAAATTGAAGTTGACAGGAAGCAAGGAACGCCTGTTGGATTAAATTGTGTTCATTTAAATACAACAGGACTGACAGGTAAGGCTAATGAACTCAGGACGATGAACGTTGGACTGGAATATTACAGTCATTAAAGAAACATAACTAGTGGCGTGTCTATGAATTTGTCAGTATCTCGGATGACCCTCAGTGCATCCTAGATTTGATTACCTTCAGTGTGTAAACAGGCGCTTCGGTCTAACAAGTTCACACCGACCCACCGAAGAGCAGCCCACCCAGACCCACTCCATTACACGCAACACTCCGGGTAATTAAGCATGACCAATTCGACTAAACTGCACATCTTTGGACTTTGGGAGGAAACCGCAGCACCCAGAGGAAACCAATGCAGACAAGGGGAGAATATGCAAACTCCCCACTGGTTGAATCATTCAGAACACAATGGGGTTGGTGGACATCAATCCTCCCAGTCCCTGGATATCCCTGTGGGCAATCCTCAGTGGAGCTTCTTCGGCAAAAACATCTTCAGCTGCTTCATCAATGTCTTTCCCTCTGCCATACGATCAGGGGTGGGGATGTTCTGTGAAGATTATACAACGTTCAAAACAATGAGTAACCTCCTAAGGTACTCAGGTATCAAATCAGAACACCATTCAAGCTTGTGCTGCTAATGTCAAGGTAACATTGATCAAAAGCACTGCTGGGCACTAAACATTTCCATGGTTAAAAGAAAGAGGAACTCCTTCAGCAACTCTAGCTGGTTTCACAGTAATATAAGAAAGCCATTCCACCCATCTGATCTGTTGGATAACAAGAGGCGCAATGCGTTCACTCACTCCTGCCTATTACACAAGACGACAATTTTAAAAAAAACAGTAGATGTCGGAATCCAAAATACACACGCAGGAAGCTGGAAGAACAAAATAAGCAAGGCAGCATCAAGACGTTGAGAAGTGAATGCCTTGGATATAACAATTCGTCAGGACTGTGGATGGGAGTAAGGGAGTCTATAGATAAAATGCGGGTGAGGGAGGAGGAGGCAGATTGGCGAGATGGGAGATAAGTGAACACAGATTAAGGGTATCAGCGGGTTGGTGATGGGATGGCTGAGTCCAGTTGGTAGGTAGCTGGACAATAGCTTGCTCAGAGGAATGGAAGGAAGGGGAGGGTCTGGGAAGGGAGTCAGGCGATTGGAAGGGAGGTTATTTGCAATTGGAGAATTCAATGTTGAGTCCCCGGGGTGTAGGCTACACAGGACACAGATGAGATCTTGTTCTTCCAAATCGTGGTTTGGTTCGTTGTGGCAATGGAGGATGCCAAGGATGGCCATATTGGAAAGGGACTGGGAAAGAGAATTGAAATAGGAGTAATTTAGCTCGGATGACTACTACATTTTAAAACAGACAAAAACTTTATTCATGAAATTACACAATGAAACACAAAGAACTGAATAAAGAATCACGACAGAATTCAACCTAATTCAACTAAACTTAATTATGCTGTTCCGAGCATGCACAACTGTCCCAATAATCAAACTGCCAATTAAAATCAGTACAAACGGAACATATACTTCCAGGTTGAAATTGAAGGTCAGAAAAGAGAGAGAGTTTCCACACAGCTCTCAGATGAACTTCCCAGTTCAAAACTCAACTGAAAACTGCTCAGCTCAATTCAGCTCAGCTAGTTCAGCTAAAAGAGCTCACCACTCTCCGTTCATTATACTGGTCACATATAAAGCATGACCACTTTGGCCTGAAGTCTCATCTGTTTCCATATAAACAAAAGGCCTCTAAAAATCCTTTTCATCTCTGTACCAAACCAGACTGATAGGAGCTTGGCCCCGTTTTATTGTCCCTGCGAAAGAAACCAGGGATAGAGTCTCCTTGAGCCAAGGAACAGCTTTTTGACAAATAAGGGACTTGCTTTGTGACATGTCTCCCCCCACTGAAAAAAAAGAACCATCAATGCTAAAAAATGGCTGCATTTTTAACCTTTGAAATCCAGTTAGTAGTCTCAAAACAGACAGATACACTATGCTAACAGTAAACATTCAAACATGCACAAACGCTTTCAAATTCAGGCCGAGGTACACCCACCACCGAACACCTCCGTATTTCATTCGAGTCTCAATAACTCATCAGCTTTCACGTTTTCGCGACCTTCCACATGCACAATTGTCAGATTGAATGGCTGCAACAAGAAGCTCCATCTAAACAATCTGGCAGTTTTGTCCTTAGTTTTTCCCACAAATGTGTTGTGATCAGTGTATACGATTGTCTCAGGTGCATTGCTGGTAATATAAACACAGTTATGGTGTAATGTCAACACGAACTTTAAAGTATTTTTCTCCACCGTTGAACATTTCTGTTGATGAACGTTCGACTTCCCCAAATAATACCCGATGGGCCTTTCTATTCCCCCATCATCCTCCTGTAGGAAAACCGGGCCAATACCCACATCACTGGCAACGATAGCCACCTTGTAAGGCTTCGCCTAATCTAGTGTAGTTCTTCTGGGAGCAGTGTTTACACAGCCTTTAGATTGTAAAATGCCTTTTGACAGTCCTCTGTCCACTGAGAGTTCTTGCCCTTGACAATTTGGTGAGTGGAGCTGCCGCACTGCTTAAAGTTTGGCACAAACTTTCGGTAAAATCCAGTCAATCCCATGAACCGTAGTACTGCATATTTCTTTTTGTCGACGGTGTGAAACATTCCCCAACTACTTTCGTTTTCGTATCTCATGGGGCCATTTGTCCATGTTCAATAACGTGACTTGGGCTTTCTCAAATTCACTTTTAGCTAAGTTTACCACCAAGCCTGCCTTCTGAAGTTAATCGCACAAGTCCGATAAATGCTGTAAATGTTCCTTCCATGAGTGACTAAAAACCACCTGGTCATCAACGTAGACCACACAGTTGAGTAATCAGGCAATGACCTTATTATCGGTCTCTGAAATGTGGCTGGATCGCATTTCATACAAAATGCCACAATTTGAACTGATATAGTCCATTTGGCGTTATGAAAGCCGAAATTGCCTTTGCTTTTTCTGACAGAGGTCCGTGCCAGTAGCCTCTGATTAAATCCAACGTAGAAATGTAAGTAGCTTCTCCCACTTTTTTGACACAGTTCTCCAAACATGGAATTGGATCTGTATCAGTCTTTGTAACGGCATTGACTTTGTGATCGTCCACACATGACCGTTGGGTACCATCTGGCTTTGGTACCATGACTATATGTGAACTCCAGTCACTGTAACTCACTTCGATTATGACATATTGGAGTGTGCGCTCTATCTCCTTCTGAACCTGTGCCAATTTTGGAGAGTCAAGCCCATAAGGATGTTGCTTAATCAGAACAGCATCTCCTGTGTCTACGTCATGCAGAATTATGTTCGTACTTCCCAGTTTATTGCCACATATCTCTCCACAAGATAGTAAAAACTCTTTCAGGTCACGTTTCTATTCTTGTGTAAGGTAACTCAATAATTTATCCCAATTTTTGACAACTTTCTCATTCTCCAATTTGATTTGAGGAATGTCCAATTCAGAATCCTCTGAACTTGGTTCTTCCTTCTGTGCTGTAATCATTAACACCTTCTCCTCTTGCTTTCCTTCCCTGTCAAAATACCTTTTGAGGGTATTCACATGACACACTCCGTGAGATCTCATCCTGTCTGGAGTCCGTATCAAATAGTTCACCTCATTCAATTTCTTCCCAATTTGATAAGGTACGCCAAAACTTGCTTTTCAAGGTCCAACTGTTACTGAAAGTAACACCAATACTTTACTCCCAATTGCAAAATTGCCAATTTATGATTTCTGATCCACTTCCTTTTTCATTGTATGCTGCAATACTTTTAAATGCTGTCTACCCAACTCTCCAGCTCTATTTAATCGTTCCCTAAAATTTGACACATCATCCAAATGGATGGTCTTTTAATTCTGACCTATTAATTCCTCCTTAACCAATGTTAATGGTCCTTTTACTTTATGCCCACAAATAAATTTAAATAGACTGAATTTGGTCGATTCATCCTGTGCATCTGTGATCACAATAGTTCAAAAGGAATTTCCTTATCACAATCATCTGGATAATCCTGACCATAAAACCTCAACATGGTCGTCAGTGTTTGATGCCATCTCTCTCATGCTCCCTGTGATCCCAAATAGTACGCAGTAAATTTGAATTGCTTTATTCCCAAGTTATCCATCATCTCCTTGAATAGTTCGAATGTGAGGTTTGATCTGTCTGGATCTCTATTGGTAGTCCGTACCTAGTAAAAAAGCAAGCATTTTTCTACAACTCTTTTAGCTGTGATGCTGCATAATGGGTCTGCCCCTGGAAATCTAGTCGACACATTCATTATTGTTAATAAATACTTATTTCCACTTTTTGTTTGAGGTAGGGGCCTACACAGTCTATCAAGACTCTTGCGAAAGGTTCCTCAAATGTTGGAATAGGTATTAAAGTTGCAGGTTTATTACTGTCTGTGTGACATGTTTGAGACATCTGGCAAAATTCAACTACATCTTTGTGTAGTCCAGGCCAATGAAAGTATCTTTGTATTCCAGCCTGTAATGTCCTAAACCCGAAATGATCTCCAAGTGGTAGGTCATGTGCCACTCGCAGCGCCTCCTTTCTATACCCAACAGGAAAAAACAATTTGAAGAATTTCTGTCCACGCCTGATCTGCCACAATGTGCGCTGATCTCCATGTGCACATTAAGACATTATTTAAGTTATAACAGACAGGAATGCATTCATTCTCTTTCTTGCTAAATGTCTTTTGATATAACTTTTGTAACTCCTCATCCTTTTGCTGCAATTCAATCACCTTAGCAGAGCTAAAATACTTTCATGTTTTCATACTTGCTCCTTCTGTTCCACTTACCTGGTCAAAAAGAAACTTTCGGATAACTCTATGCCAGCTTCCTTATCTCTGCCTTTATCCTGCTTCACCCAGTGCATCTGTGATCTGCTGATGACGTAATCAGGTAAAATTCCTGGATAAACATTCTCCAGGTCTTCAGTTGCCTACATCTTCACTGACTTTTCAACTAGAGTAGGCAGCACGCCTACCAGTGAATCAGCTATATTATTTGCAAGGACAATTTTTATTCCTGGAGCTGAGAGTTAGGGGTCCAGTACTCGTACCACACATTCTCCGCTCTTCTCTGGACTTCGTCGCCTCACTTTACATAACTGAGCACTTTTTGCCTCACTGTGAATTCCTGTTCCCAGCACATTTTCTGGCAATAGTCTCTCAAGAGTTCATAAAGCCTCACCCCTCAGCATTACAGACTGAAAATATTCTGTGTCAATTAATGTTGGAACCTCCTTACCAATTACCCTTCCATGTAGATTTTTTTTAACGCAGATTTAGCATGTCCACTGATCATCTTGTACACTCTGAGGCAGTTGCCTAACTCCCCCTATGCTTTTTGTTACTAGTTCAACGAAACTTCCAGGCTTGTCTTGTTATCCTACAGCTGGATTTCTCCCAGCTCACCAACACTGTGAATTTGTGTAGCCCACTTTATTACAATGAAAACACCATAGTATTTAAACTTCTTTGTCCCCCTCAAGGTTTTCTTTATTACCGTGGTAAATTATCCTTACATTCTACACTGTGATCTACATTTCCCTTTGCACATGAGGATATCTCTTTGCTCCAATTTCTGTCCCTCAGAGGCCAGAACTGGTTCTGGAAAGCAAATCAAGTTTATGGACCAGTTCATAATCATCAGCCATTTCAGCAGCAAACCTTGTTGTTTGCACTCTCTGCTCTTCCACCTGAGTTTGCACTACTTCAGGTAGTGAATTTTTGAATTCCTCCAAATACTAACTCTCTAAGGGCATTAAAGCTTTGCCTGAATTTTAAAGCTCTTATCCAACAATCGAAATTAGTCTGTTTGATCCTTAGAAACTCAGTGTAGGTTTGACCAGGATCCTCAATAGATTCCTGAAAGGTTGCCTATGTTGACTTAATGTTTTTTTTAATCTCTTCCGACTCCCTAGATACCTCCTCTGATAGGGATGTGAATACCTCACCAGTCCTACCTACAAGTTTCGTTTGGATCAACAAAACCCACATTGCCTCTGGTCACTGCATTTTTGAGCCAACTTTTCAAATGAGACGAAATGGTCATCACATTCATCTCATCAAGTTGAAGCAATGCTTGAACATACTCAAACAAATTCTCACTAGGCTTTTGGCTACCAGGGGTTGCTCACCCGCACTCTCTGCCTTACTAAGCCCACCCTCAGTCGTTATCTCCAGTGTTTAACATTGACTTCCCTTTTTAAGTGTCAGTTTTTGCTTTTCAAAAGCTCCCTCTTTCTCTCTCCCCTGCTGCTTTCTCTTTTGCCATTCTTTCTTTTTTTTACTTTCTGTTCTGCTGCTCTCTTTTTTCCCCTTCTTCTGCATTTTATTGAAAGTCAAATGTTTCATTTTGGCTGCCCTTTCCTTACGTCTCGCCGCTAACTCAAGGTGTTTCATTTGCAACTGAATTCTTCCCATCTCTATAGATTCTGATGGTTTCTCCAGCAAGTATAATTGACGAGCTACTGCTGTAATTACCTCTCCTTTCCTCACAGAAGCAGTCAGTTCCAATTACAAATTGGTCTTATTCACTTTTCGTAAAATATCCAAAGTCACTGCATGCACACCGAGGAAACGATTGGCGATTGAAATAGCCATTACTATTCGAAGCTTTGTCAACCCAGTCAAACGAATACCCAAACTAAAGACATTAGCACCTCCCACTCGCTGTTGAAAATCCAGCAATGAGCCCCCAGTCTGTTATGGACGAGGCTAGACCACTCAAAACATTCTTAAGCAAGCAGCACAGATCATAACTTTGCAGTTTGATTTGGTAATTGCCCAATGAAAATTACCCGGAGTAATTTAGCTAGGGTGACTACGAGATTTTAAATCAGAGAAAAACATTATTCACAAAATGATACAATGAAACACAATGAACAGAATAAAGAACCCCTACAGAATTCAACTTATCCACCTAGACTTAATCCTGGCACCGTTTTATTGACCCTCTGAAAATCATCAAGGACAGACTCTACTTGAGCTAATGAAAAGCTTTTAGCAAAAAAGAAGGATTGGTTTGTGACAGAGAAGACAGGCTAGTGTTCTGTATGGAGGTCAGAAGCTGGTGGGAATGGCTAATACTATCAGAGTGTGGCTGATGACAGATTTGTGAACAACATGACGTTCAATGCAGGGTCACACACCAACTGTACATCCAGACGGTGAGAGTTCATTTAGAACTTGGAGCTCTTTCTCTCTCAACCAACATGGGGGGCTCCATAGAGCTCTGTAAATTATCATAGAGTCATAGAATCATATAGCACGGAGAAAGGCCATTAGCACAAACTCGTTTATGCCGATCAAAATGTCCATCCATGCTAACCCCATTTCCCTGCGCTTGGTCCATATCCTTCTAACATTTTCTATCTATATATTTGTCCAAATGTGAAGACACATATCATGGAAAACATGGTATATCTCATGCTATCCGTGTTTTGTTTTGGAAATAATGAGTGTTGATTGATAACATTCCAGTGTTAATGCAATCACGTTTTTATTCTTTTTGTAGCGTTACAGATTAAACACTTGTTTCCTTCACACTCTCCTCATGGTACCATCACTGCAGGGAATTGTCTGGTGAAACGCCATTACACTGTCTCTCTGTAGCAAGGAGATCATTGATTTTCAATGAACGAAAATACTGTCTCAAGTATACTCCACAATTGCAGGACGGTGTCTTCACTCTTATGCTTCAATAATTTTGTAATGAACGATACTCCTCATTATTGTGCTGATTACTTGCTGAGTCATAGAGTCATAGAGATGGACAACATGGAAACAGATCCTTCGGAACGACCCGTCCGTGCCGAGCAGATATCCCAATCCAATCTTGTCCCACCTGCCCGTACCCCACTGCTCTGTAGGGATTCTGTTAGTGCCTCATGATCAAGGACATCCAGCTCCTTTTCACCAAGAGCACTTCCCATCATCTCGCCTTCTCATAAGTACAAAATGAGAAGGATTGCAGTTTTGGCCAATCATTTATTTGCCTTATGAAGTAAAGTCACACCAACAGCAACATCACTGTTGCCATTGGAGTTGATTGGAGTTACTGAGGAGGCGATGATCCAGCTGTATTATCTCTGAGTATGAATCCAGGGAATCAGGTAATGATCCAGACACTGGATCTGAATCCCACAACGGCAAATGTTGGAAATTGAATTCAATAAAATATCAGCAATTAAGAATCAAATGAAACAATGAAACCATTGTCGATTGTCCTACCTGGCACCCTCATAGAACATAGAACATAGAAGGATACAGCGCAGTACAGGCCCTTCGGCCCTCGATGTTGCGCCGACCGAATCATACCTAACCTATACTAGCCCAATAACTTCCAAATGCCTATCCAATGCCCGCTTAAATGACCATAAAGAAGGAGAGTTCACCACTGATACGGGCAGGGCATTCCATGAACTCACAACCCGCTGTGTGAAGAATCTACCCCTAACATCTGTCCTATACCTACCACCCCTTAATTTAAAGCTATGTCCCCTAGTAACACCTGACTCCATTAGCGGTAAAAGGTTCTTAGTGTCGACCCTATCTAAACCCCTAATCATCTTATACACTTCTATCAGATCTCCCTAAACCTTCTCTTCTCCAATGAGAACAGCCCCAAGTGCCTCAGCCTTTCCTCATAAGATTTTCCTACCATTCCAGGCAACATCCTGGTAAACCTCCTCTGCACTCGTTCTAAAGCTTCCACATCCTTCCTATAGTATGGCGACCAAAACTGCACACAATACTCCAGATGAGGCCGCACCAGAGTCTTATACAAACTGCAACATGACCTCAGGACTCCGGAACTCAATTCCTCTGCCAATAAAGCCCAGTACACCATATGCCTTCCTCACAGCACTATTTACCTGGGTGGCAACTTTCAGAGATCTGTGTACATGGACACCAAGATCCCTCTGCTCATCCACACTACCAAGTAGCCTACCATTAGCCCAGTAATCCATCATCTTGTTATTCCTACCAAAGTGAACGACTTCGCACTTAGCTACATTGAATTCCATTTGCCACATTTCCGCCCAGCTCTGCAACTTATCTATATCCCGCTGTAACCTACCACTTCCTTCCTCACTATCCACAACTCCACCGACTTTTGTGTCATCCGCAAACTTGCTTACCCAGCTTTCAAGTCCTTCCTCTAGATCATTTATAAAGATAACAAAAAGCAATGGTCCCAAAACAGATCCTTGTGGTACACCGCTAGTAACTGCGCTCCAAGATGAACATAATCCATCAACTACTACCCTCTGTCTCCTTCCAGCCAGCCAATTCCTAATCCAAACCTCTAATGTATCCTCAATGCCATACCTCCGAAGTTTTAGCATTAGCCTACCATGGGGAACCTTATCGAACGCCTTACTAAAATCCATATACACAACATCTACTGCTTTACCCTCATCCACTTCCTTGGTCACCTTCTCAAAGAACTCAATAAGGTTTGTGAGGCACGACCTGCCCTTCACAAAACCATGCTGGCTATCCCTGATCACGTTATTCCTACCCAGATGTTCATAAATCTTATCCCTTACCATTCTCTCTAAGACTTTGCCCACCACTGAAGTCAGACTCACTGGCCTATAGTTGCTAGGGCTATCCCTACTCCCTTTCTTGAACAATGGGACACATTCGCTATCCTCCAGTCCTCTGGTACTATTCCTGTTGACAACGATGACATAAAAATCCAGGCCAATGGCTCTGCTATCTCCTCCCTAGCTTCCCATAGGATCCTGGGGTAAATGCCATCAGGCCCAGGAGACTTATCTATATTCATCCTTTCCAATATTCCCAAAACCTCTTCCCTGCATATTTCCAGGGCATCCATTCTAAATATTTGTGATTCCATATTCACATCAGCAACAGTGTCCTGTTCCTGAGTGAATACTGATGAAAAGTACTGATTTAATGTCTCTCCAATCTCCTCCGCCTCCACACACAACTTCCCACTACTATCCTTGACTGGACCGATACCTACCCTAGTCATCCTTTTATTCTTGACATACCTATAGAAAGCCTTTGGATTTTCCCTAATCCTACCAGCTAAAGACTTTTCATGTCCCCTTCTCGCTTTTCTTAGCTCCCTCTTTAGCTCCTTCCTGGCTACCTTATAACTCTCAATCGCCCCTACTGAACCTTCACGCCTCATCTTTACATATGCCGCTTTCTTCCCTTTCACAAGGGACTCCAATTCCTTACTAAACCACGGCTGCCTCACAAGGCCCTTTACACCATGCCTGACTGGTACATACCTATCGAGGACACGCAGTAGCTGCTCCTTGAACAATCCCCACATCTCATTAGCGTTCTTCTCTTGAAGCCTGTTTTTCCAATCCACACATCCTAAGTCATGCCTCACTGCATCATAATTTCCCTGCCCCCAGCTATAGCTCTTGCCCTGCGGCACACGATTATCCCTCTCCATCACTAAAGTAAAAGTCACCGAGTTGTGGTCACTGTCCCCGAAGTGCTCACCTCATGCCCTTCAGGAAAGGAAATTTACCATGTTCAGCTGGTCGGGCTTACATGTAACTCCAGACCCACAGCAATGTGGTTAACTCTCAGTTGCTGTTTGAAATGGCCAAGCCAGCCACTCAGTTATATCACTCACTTCAAAACCTCAAAGAAATGAAACCGCATGGACCTCAGCACTGACTACTTACAGCCCATGGACTGCAGTGGGTCAGGAAGGCAGCTCACCACCACCTTCTCAAGGACAATGGGGAAAGGGAATTAAATACTGGGCCAGCATCCCATTAATGAATAAAGGAAGATGATCACACGCAGGGAAGAGAGAAAAACAGACATAAAATCTTTAAACAGGAACTTTGACATATACCTTACATGGTCATTATTATCAGTAATATGGGAACAGGAGAAACATAAGTAAGGTTTAATTTCATTTTTTATTTCCATCCCAGCTGATCATCAACAATCTCTTTGCTTCTTTTTCTCTCTATCTCTCTTTCTCCATCTATTCAACTCAGTCGTTCTCCCTTTCATAACAGATGTCAGTGTCACCAACATCTATCACGCTATTTCCCAACTGTGTTCAGTTCTGATGTATGGTCATTAGAATTGAATTGCCAATTCTATTTTTCTCTCGACCCGAGGAGGCTGCCAAATCTGCTCAGTTTGTCTGGCACTTTCTCGTTCTTTATTGTTTCTGATCTGTTGCATCACTCTTTGAGTTATTTAACCTTTAATTTTGTTATTACTTGGAATGTCTGCATCACTGACTGGCAGCATTTTTTGACCTAACCAAATGTCATTTACTGTGAGGTCATTCTTTCAGGCAGTACAGAACCAAGCACATTTCTATGGGTCTCACATCAATCTTAAGCCAGACCAGATAATAACACAAGATCTATTCATCAAAGGACATCAGTGAAATAGATAAACGTATGGACAAAATGCTGGAAATGTTATGGTTGTTATTTCCAATTCCTGACTTTTGTATTTACTTTCTGACATCGTCTGTGGTAGGATGTGGGATATCATCTTTCTGTGTAATAGTCTGTGCATCTGAATTACATTTCTTCCAACATTACTGCGCTGAGAGAGTGTTTCTGTCATGAAGTTATTTTAGAGACAAGAACAAAGTTGCGATCAAAATATTTGCAACTGAAAGAGTGCTTAGAGGAAAGGTGTAACCATAACGTCTGAATTTTACCAAAGCATAAATAATGGTTTATTAAGCGTCAACATTGAAGCCAAGATGGTGGCTGGGCATATAATCGAGCTGGTAGTGGATAAGTTTTGTGATGGACAGAATACCGAGACACAAATGAATTTTATTTATTTTAATTCGGTATTGTGAACAGTCTCGTTCTCAGATGTTTGTTAGGGCTGGGTGTGGGCGGTTCTGACATTTGTGGGTAATCAATGGAATTTGCATTTGAAACTAAAGACAATAGTTTCCGTCTTTGTCAAATATAGATAACAGAAATAGCAAAGAAGTTCGCCATGGTTGAAGGGATTAATAAATGGATAGAGATGAAGAAACTTACCAGGAACACCAACAATAGCGAGGATAGGGTAGTAACCCGCTTGGATAATCATCAATGCACCCCATATCCGATATGGTAATGTTGACCAAGACCGGAAAAAAATAGTAAAGACCCCAGGATAAACTCCTGTCCATTGTTGCAGCATTCCAGTCTAATGTTCTCAGATTCTGATCCATTAATGGATCATTCCAAACTATTCTCAGATGTTTAAATCTCCTTTTTCTTTCTCTGCAGCTGCTGATCCCTTTGAGCGTTGGAGTTGATGCATCTGTTGCTACAATGGCATAAACCATTGCAAGAGGCCCCTTACTAATAGGAGACGGAAACATCCAGTGACACAACCGTGATCCATGGAGACTGGCATCAATCACAGTCACTGAACAAACAGCTCCATTTAACCCCTTTCAGTATGGTCCCTTCAGTTCACAAAAACTACTGGACAGGATTGAATGTTGGCACCTTTGGCTATTGATCACATTTCCCATCACCCATTGCTCTCGTGAAGTTAGTAGAGAGGGAGAATGATGCATGTTTTCTTATCGCAGACTAGATGATTCTGATGCGTTGTCCGTTTGCAATACTGTAACTGGCTGAACCTCCCACCATCACCACCCTCAAAAACCACAATCTACATGCTGTTATCGTGCAGATCTCTCCTCGACTGGAACAGGTACCAGTCAATATACTTACAGTGGATATATTTGCACTCCAATACATAGGAAATGTGAATTTGCCTGGGTATTCCTTTAATTGATCTAATAAGGCAATTTTGTATCTTCAACTCTCAATGTGCTTAAGCATTTTTTAAAATACAAACTCACAACCACATTAACGCACTTTATTAAGCACAAGTTTCTTCACTTTCTCCTCATGGTAACATCATGCCAGGATTTAGTCTGATGAAACCCCGTTGGACTGAATCCTTGTTAAGATCATTATTTATAAAGCTGATTCAGCCTGTACACAATACACCTCACAGTCTCTCAACAAAACACTATTACTGGGAAAGATACATTTACTCTGATACTTTAATCATTTGGCATGAAGAGCCACATATCATTTACTTCCTGCTACGTAAAAAATCTGTTTGTGACATATGACCAAACATATCCAGGTCTGTTTCAACAACAGCACTTCCCAATCTCTCAATATTTAATGAACATAAATGTGAATTATGATATTTGTTGTTCATATCTAAAATATTTTATATCTTGTGAAGGGCTATTGCCCAACCACTGATCCTTCTGATACCCCAAAGCCTTCACTCCAGATAATTATCCTACTCTCTTCATTCTCTCGATTATCCAACTTTTACTACATTCGGTGTATTCCACCCCTACTTATCCATGGACTCTAACATTCCCCACTCACCCCATTCAAACATGTCAAACTCTGCTGAAAATTTAAATACTTCATTCCCACTGGTTCTCAATTGTCGATATCACAACGGACAACCTCCACAAAATCCAGCAGGTTTATCAAAAATCAAGATCATTCCCCCTTCCTGATTCTAGATTGACTCTACTGAATCATGTCATTATTTTCCAAGTGTCTAGTTGCCACATTCCTCACAAAAGGTTCCAAAGTTTTTCTCACAGCTTACACTGCTTATAGTCCAACAGGTTTAATTGGAAGAACACTAGCTTTCGGAGCGACGCTCCTTCATCAGGTGATAGTGGAGGACTCGATCGTAACACAGAATTTATAGCAAATGTTCACAGTGTGATGTAACTGAAATCATACATTGAAAAACTGATATTCTGTTAAGCCGTTCATCTGTTAGAATACAGTGATAATTTCACTTCTTTCATGTGTAAATCACAAACTTTTTTTAAAGCTGCCTTCTCAGGTTAGCTGTTAACAATGGTGATAGCTAGACAATATGTTGAAGGTGTTACAGGGTTACATTGTACATTGTTCAAAAACTGCATGCATTCATGTAGAACTCTGAGCTCAAAAACTGCACGACTTTATGAAAAACTCCGTTATCTCACTTTTTACATGAGAAGCAAAAGGCATAGAGAGAGAACACAGGAGGCTCACACCTTCAACATATTGTCTAGCTATCACCATTGTTAACAGCTAACCCAAGAATACAACTTAAAAAAAAGCATTGTGATTTACACATGAACGAAGTGAAACTATCAGTGTATTCTGACAGATGAAAGGCTAAACAGATAATCAATTTTTAATGTATAATTTCAGTTACATCACACTGTAAATTTTTGCAATTAATTCTGTGTTATGATTGAGACCTCCACTATCACCTGATGAAGGAGAGTCCCTCCGAAAGCTAGCGTGCTTCCAATTAAACCTGGTGGACTATAACTTGGTGTTGTGTGATTTTTAACTTGGTGTACAATAGCTGCTTTCCAGTCTGGAGGATCCTTTCCAGAATCTAACCAGCTTTGAAGAACAATCAGTAAATTCTTTCACTCGCTGTCCTGCCACCTCCTCAATAGTTAGGTATGTAGCTCATCAGATGCAGCATAATACCAAACTTAAATCCAATAAGATGTTGAAAGACATATCTTTTATTCATTCTAATTACCTACTGTTCCTCATTTTCACCGATCACTCTGTACACTTGTGTTTCTGGAAGTTTCTTTCTGTATCATCCTCAGCGAGATGGACACAATATAATGTTTTCAGTGGAGAGGTGGGTTCTGTCAGCCAGTGAATATATCGGAGGACTGCATCCAGTGATGATGGATATGTTAATCACGCCTGCCTGGAATGTTCCAGAGCTAATCCAGTTGAATTCATGTTGAGCATCTGCACAGTCCTGTCAGTGGTGTGAGGCTACACAGTATACTGAAGGAGGGGACACAGCTCAGTGACCACCTCAATTTTGAAACAAACTGGTTTCATACCTTGACTCCTGGTCCAACTTAGACAAATGTCCCGGGAAATCCCAGGAAAGATATTGCACTGTCCTGCACCACCCGATTGATACAGATTCCCTTCTGTGGAGCCCCATCTCCATTAGTTTAACATGGACCCAGACACTTTGTAAATGCAGTGTATAGAGGTGGGGGTCACCAGACCCAGCAGCTGACAATACAAACCCAAGATAAGCATCCACAGAAACTCCACTGATTTTCCAATGAATGGAATGGGTCAATTCCCCACACGGAACGTGTGCGCGCTCAGTGTTGAAAACTATTTCCATTCCTGAGTTTCTCTTCCTGGCTGAGAAAGCCGTTGCATCTCTTCACACTCCCACACTAACAGTTTCTCTCTACAAAGAAGCAGTTGACAATGTAACATTACCTTTCTCTATATCTCAGCAACTATAAGGGCAGCACCAGTATGGCTAATGGATTTGATCATCACACTCAGAGAAGAGAGGTACAGGGAACCTAACTCACTTTTAACAGGGACAAATCTAAATGGATGCGATATTCAGGAATATGGGAAAATGGGGAAATGTGAGAATAACTTTCCATTTTGTTTTCCTTTCAGTCCATCATCAGAAATCCCTTTGCTCACTTGTCATTTCCTTTCCTCTCCTTTTCTGGCCATTTCTCCATCTATTCAATTTAAACCTGTCCCCCACCTCTCTCTCCAACCCAACCCTCCATGATACCAGGATAAATAATAATATTTCCCAGTTTGCTTTCAGATGTGAAGCAGGGTCACTGGACTCAAACTGTTACCCGCATTTTTCCTGACAGAGGCTGCCATACCTGCAAGATTCTCCAACACTTTCAGACGCTGGAAAATTTTATTTTCGATCTCTAGCACCCAGCGTTCCTTAGTTTATTTCACCTTAAATGCTGTTGTTTCTCGGGATGCCAGCACCATGGGCAAGCGCAGCATTTGTTGTCAATCACGTATTGTCCTTGACTACGTAGCCATTTGTCAAGACAAAATGGAGCCAACAATTTTGTTGGGAGTCTGAAGTCACACTGAGCTCAGACTGGGTAATAATATTAAGTTTTTTGAGCAAAAACTATGAGTGAAATAATAAAAATAAATCTTTACGGTTTCTGGTTGCCATGAGTGCAATTAGGTTTCATTCCAATTTTTTGTCATTCGAATTTAAGCTCTGTCATCGGCTGTGGTCGATTTTAAATACAGCCTTGGAGTCACAGCCCCTGCCTCTGAATTACCTGCCTAGTTACATGATCACTCTGATACAGAGTACTTATTGCCTAGTCGGTATTCCCAAATTCCTGCCAGAGACAGATGGCGGGAAAATCCATTTTTTCTTCCCTTTCTTCGCTTTCTATATTCATACAGTCATATCGCATGCAAACACATTCTTTGATCCAACTTGTCCATGCCGGCCAGGTTTTCCTAAATTACATTATGTCCATCTGCTTGCATTTGGCCCATTTGCCTCTAAACAGTCCCCATTCACGTGTTTGTCCAAATGTCTTTTAAATGTTGGAGCTGCCAGTCTTCCTCTGGCAGCTCATTCCATCACCATGTCACTCTCTGTGTAAAAAGAAAGTTTCCTCTTCCTCCCTTTTAAATATTCCCTCTTCCACCATAAACCCATGGCTCTATGATTTAATTTTCCTAGCCTGTGGAAAAGACCTTGGCTTTTCACCCTGCCCAAGCCTCCCCTGATTTTGCAAATTTCTATAATGTCACCCCTCAACCTCCTACACTCCATCTGATACTAACTTCAAGAACAAGCACTTAAAGATCAGCCCTCCAAATTTGAAACAATGTTAAAAGTGACGGGTAAACAACACTCAGCCCAAGCTTCATACTGTTATTTGTTTTCTTCTTTATGTTACAATAACGAGCCAGCATGAAAATCTAACTAGAGCCAATAAGCCGTCAAGCACCTGAATGTCTTTGTCTAATGGTGGTGATCTCTACGGTGAAAGTGTATCTCTGGCCAGATCTGTATAATACCACTTATTCAACATTCTCCCTCCTGGCCTCCCTATGACCTTATGTGGTTGTTTCTTCTTTATGTTGCACTCAATAGAGAGAATCCCTTTCCCCCAGTCACATCTTATTTAAACTCATTTTATGTCATCTTCTCATTCACCACTGCTAAAAGCCTGTTTACCTTTTGCCACACCCTCTTTTTCCTGTCACCTACCATTCACCTCTGGCAAGGGACTAAAATACCCAGTGTCCAATCCTTTTCAGTTCTGAAGAAGTGTCACACTGGACTTGAAACGCTAACTCTGTTTCTCTGTCTCTGCAGATGCTACCAGACCTGCTGAGTTTCTCCAGAAATGAATAGGCACAGCACAAATTTTCAATTAAACAAATAACTATGAATACTTGAAATAAAAATTCACAAATTGCTGTAGAAACTGGGAGCTTTGCCGAAGGGTCACTGGACCCAAAAGATGAACTCAGCTTTCACTCCACAAGATGCAGAGATACCTGCTTAGTGTATTCAGCAATTTCTGCTTTTGAACATTTTCCAAAGACGTATGTCGAATCTGCTCAAAAGCCCTGTCCAGCACAGAGCACTGTACATTGAGAAGTGAACTAAAACAAAGTGCACAGTTTCAGTGGCTCTGAAACGACATAAGGCTGGCATCACTGGCACGACAGAGGTCTTAATCATGGTCAGGGAGAAAAACACTCGAAAAGCATTCAATTCAAACACAGAAGATATGATGATGGGAAAGAAAATGATTCATATTAATAGTTTGCACGTCAGAAACCAGGTTACGTCACTGAGTACAGGTCTGATGGGTGAATGGGTCTCGGTGTGAACTGGGGGAAAGTTTGTCGAATTGATTTGCAGATATTGCAGCTCACACTGGGTTATCATGTGATGCTGTAGATCAAGCAGGAGCGGAAGCAGCATTGCGTTCAATCACAATCCATAAAACTTTTCTTCCAGGATAATCCATCACTGTACCATTATCATCAAGCCGAGTGATGGTTCAGTGACGAGTTTGGGTGAACATACCAGAGTCAGAACCATGTGTATCTAAACCTGATGACAACCCATTAAAGCTACCGCACTTGACTGGTTACATTCCAAACAGCAGAACTACCATCTGGTGGAGAAGGGGAAATGATCCCAAGACAAACAGATAAGATCTAAACTGTGCAGTCAAGCCACATCCAGTCATCATTGTTGATGGATTAATAAACAACTTAGAGGAGAAGATAACTCCACAAATATCCCCAGCCCCGTACATCGGTGTAAAAGACAAGGATGTAGTATCTGCACCATCCTCAGCCAGAAGTGTTGAGTCGATAATCCACCTCACCCTCCTCATGATGCCCACAGAATCACAGATGCCAGTCTTCAACAAATTCGATTCGCTGCACGTGACATGAAGAAAAAGCTGAACACAGTAAATATGATAACGGCAATGGACCCGGACACAATTCCTGCAATAGGACTGAAGACTTGTGCTGCACAACAAGCCGTGTCCCTGAGGAAGCTGTTTCAGTCCAGCTCCAACTCTGAAATCTGCCTGGCCACGAGGGAAGTTCCTCAACTGTATCCAGTCCCATAACAAGGGAATGATTTCAGTCTGACCATTTACCATGCTTTCAGTCCCGTCGCGATTACCATATTGGTGGGAGTTATTTTTGACAGAGCTGTCATACAGCACAGAAATAATGTGCTCAGTTTAGTGAGTTTTCTAAATTTCACTATGATCACTCTCATTCTGTGAAAGTCTAAAGAACACAGGCCGAGTTTCCACATCAGGCAATCTCACCATCTGAGGGACGAATCTGGAGAATGTCCATTGCACACCCTCCGTGGTCTGTGTATCCTTTCTCAGATTGACCTCACCAGTGCTGGTGACCCAATGTACAGTTTCATTAGCAAGCTGTGATACTGCTTCAACATGACCTTCAGACTATGTTATGATTCTCTTAAATGAAGGCGAACCTTACTTTAACTTTCCACTTCGATATATACCTCCAATTACCATTCACATTACTTTATTTATGGATTCACTGCATGAGGTCTTATAAAAAAAGCCTTCTGAAAATCGAAATATGTCATTTCTATGTTGCAATAAACAAGTTCAAATCATTCTGAAGTTTGTCAAGGATGAAGACTCTGTCAGAATCTGTCAGAGCATATTGATTCTCTCCAATGTTGCTGTTAATTTCTAAATGTCCAATATCACATCCTACATAATAGGTTCCATCGGTTTCATTACAGATGTCAAGTTAATTGGTCTGCAGTTCTCCACACGATCTCTTCTTCCCTTTGCAGATGCTTAATCCCTTCCATTCATCTCCAATGCTTGGAACACATTTACTAACTTCTAGCCTCTGCAGAATGTACAGGAAAAACAGTGATCGACAGCACAATTAATGCGTCTACTGATGATTTATTTCTAATATTTTGATACGAAGTACAACTGGCTCATCAGACTTAGCAATGCTCAATCCAGCTACAATACTACTATGCTAGCCTTCAACTACTACCTTGTTATTGACATGAATTGACTTTATGTCTTCAGTTCCACAAATTCCATGTGATCACTTATTATTTCTCAGCGATTTTCTGGATCTTCCTCCGTGATGACAGATGCAAAGTAACTGCTTACTTTCTTGGTCATTTCCCTGTTCTCCACAATCACCTCTCGTCTCCTGATTACAAAATTCCACATTTGACCTTACTTTTATTTTGTTTTCTTTGCAATACAGATCGTAGATTTATGTTGTCTTTGTGTTCTTCTTTCACAGAATCATTAAAAAACCCACAGTGTGGAAAAGGCCCTTGGGCCCAACAGGTCCACCCTGCCCCTCCGAAGAGTAACCACCCAGATTCATTTCCATCCAATTCTACATTTTGCGACTGATGCACCTAATCTACACATTCCTGAACACTTTGGGCAAATAAGCATGGCCAATTCATCTAACCTGTAAATCTTTGGACTGTGGAAGGAAACCAGAGTACCAGGAGGAAACCCACACAGGCACAGGGAGAATATACAAACTCCACACAAACAAATTTCTGAGAATTCTCCGGTTGCCACAATGTCTAAAATTCTTCTGAACTCACTTCCTATGATTAATATAATCTTTAATTTATTATGTTAGCCTCCATTAAGTCACTTGCTCTTTCTTTGGTGATTCTACCTTAAAGAAGTAGACATATTTTTCAGACATTGCAGGATTTCTGTAGATCTCCCGGTCCTGATCACATGTATCCAGGAACACAGCAAGAGGGGAGAGAAGATATTGCAGGGGCCCTGGCTGATCCTTTTGCATCATCGCTGCCCATGGGGGAGGTCCCGGAAGACTTAAGGGTAGTGAACGTTTTGACCTTGTTCAAGGAGGGCTGCGAAGAAGAACCTGTGAACTATAGACCAGTTAGCTTAACAACTGTGACATGTAATTTCCTTGAGAAGATTTTGAGAGATAAGATATGCATGCATTTGAAAAGACACGGTTTCATAAGGAGCAGTCAGCACTGCTTTGTGCATAGGATATCATGGCTCACAATTCGTTAGCGTTATTTTGAAGAAGTGACATGGAATGTTGATGAGGGTAGATGGTAGTCGTATTCTATCTAGATTTCAGAAAGCTTTTGGTAAGGTTCAACATGATAGGCTGCTCTGAAAGGTTCGATGGCGTGGAATCCAGGGGGATCTGGCAAATTGGACATTCAATGGGCTTGATGGTAGAAAGCAGAGGCTAATACTGGAAGGATGCTTCTTGGACTTGAGGCCTGTGATTAGTAGAGTGTCTCAGGTGTCGGTGATAGACCTATTACTGTTTGTTATCCATATCAATGATTTGGATGAGAATGTGCAAAGCATGATTCGTAATTAGGCTGATGACAATAAAATGGGCAATACTGTGAACAGTGAGAAAGGTTATCAGAAATTGCAGCAGGACATTGATCAGCTGGGGAAGTGGGACGAGAAATGGCAAATGGAGATTAATATATATGGGGTGTTGCATTTTGGAAAGTCAAATCCAGGTTGGCGCTTCGTGGTGAATGTTAGACTCTGAAGGAATACAGAAGAACAGAGGGACAATGGAGCTCAGGTCCTTGGTTCTCTGAAAGTAGTTGCACGTAGATACAGCAGTGAAAAAGGCTTTTGGCACACTGGCCTTCATCAGTCAGGGCATTGAGTATACATGTTGGCGAGTTATATTGCAGTTGTACAGGACGCTGGTGAGGCATGCACTTGGAAGATTGTGTTCGGTTTTGTTCAGTTTGCCGTAGGAAGGATGCGATTAAACTGGAAAGAGGACTGAAGAAATTTACAAGGATGTTGCCAGTACTGGATGGTCTGAGTTGTACGGAGAGTTTGGACCGGCCAGAATATTTTCCTTTGAGTGTAAGAAACTGAGGGGAAATCGTATAGAAAAGTATAAAATAATGGGATGCATGGATAAGGTGAATGCACTCATTCTTTTTGCCAGTTTTGGGCATCGAGGTCTAAAGGACATCAGGTTAGAGGTGAAAGAATAAAAAGGATCCTGAGCGCCAACTTTTTTCAGGCAGAGGTTGGTACACATACGGAATTAGCAGACAACGGTTTTGTTGAGGCAAGCACATTAACAACGTTCAAAAGGCTTTTAGACAAATATGTGGATAGGAAAGCTTTAGAAGAATAAGGGCAAGGACAGGGAAATTTAATGAGCAGGATGGACGTTTTGGTCGGCACGGACCACTTTGGTCCAAAGGGCCTGTGTCCAAGCAGCAGGGCTCCATGGTTCTATGACTCTAACAACCATTGCATGTCCATCACTTCATGCTCAAACATTAGATATTGCAGGCGCTGTACAAAATATAACATTAACGTCTCTATTCCTCAGAGCAAGATTACTAATGAGTCATTCTGACCACACAACACCAAATCTGAAATAACCTGCTCTCCTGTTTGAGTTATAACATACTCTTCAACCAACCTGTTATACGCTTATAGAATTTATTTTTCACAAAATTAGCAGTCGCTTAGTTAACGCAGTTTAGATGCAATTTAAGATCATGCAATAATACTGCAGCACCCTCAGTATTTGCATCTCTAATTTCCAGAGTATACAATGCACAGAATTTACAAGAGAGCATTGGTTTAGATACAATGCTTGTTCTCCTTCCTATTTGTAAGATCCACCCAACTGATTCTGTGTAATCTGAGGGATATCGTCAGTGGCGTTATTAGTGATATACTTGGACAAGACATTCGGTGAGGGTCACCTCGACACTGACATGATCTGAAGAAATGACCAATATCACAGGACAAGTATCAATATCCTGTCAACTCTGTCAGGTTAACTGTTACCCTACTCTCTCTGTTCCCTTACACTCACTACCTGTTATAGCACCTACCCCATAACAAGGCTTACACTCTATCTCCAAATCAGGCTCACGCACTACCACTCACTATTGAATTCAGCACCTTTCCCACGCCACCCCCAACCCACGCTCTCTCTCTACCTCCACTATACTCCCAACACTAATAACACTGCATGGATATAACACTGTGGACTGACTCCCTCCGGACACGTCACCATTTCCCCTCCCCCTCCACATAAACCAGCTCTAAGAGCAGGGCCACACACCCCCGCCATCACTCCTCCCCGCCATTCTCCCATTCCAGGAGATATGGACTGTAATAGGAGAGAAAGGACCAAGCCAGATGGTGGAGCACCCGATATCTGACCCATCCTCCAGCCAACCCCACCTCCCCCCTCCCTGGCATGTGGGGAGGACCCTGGTACGAGCCGGAGTGGACCGGGAGTGACGTATGGAGATTCCGTGACATCCATGTCCCTCCAACTGAGTAAAAAACAATGTTCAGTGAAGGGCAATTCGCATTTTAGCCACTCCGTCTGTTCTCAAATTTTCTCCCTCCCCCAAAACAACAAATATCTCTTTGCAATGAGATACAGACACAAAAATATTCAGAGACATATGTAAACACCCTAATACACTAACACTCACGGTACTTACACAGAGATAGAACCGCACACAAGTAGTGGCATACGGGAACATAGTCATAGAACATAGAACATAGAAAGATACAGCGCAGTACAGGCCCTTCGGCCCTCGATGTTGCGCCGACCAAAGCCTACCTAACCTAAACTAGCCCAATAACCTCCATATGCTTATCCAATGCCCACTTAAATGACCATAAAGAGGGAGAGTCCACCACTGCTACTGGCAGGGCACTCACAACCCGCTGAGTAAAGAATGTACCCCTGACATCTGTCCTATACCTACCTCCCCTTAATTTAAAGCTGTGTCCCCTAGTAACAGCTGACTCCATTATCGAAAAAGGTTCTCACTGTCAACCCTATCTAAACCCTAATCATCTTGTACAACTCTATCAAATCTCCCCTAAACCTTCTTTTCTCTAATGAGAACAGCCCCAAGTGCCTCAGCCTTTGCTCATACGATCTTCCTACCATTCCAGGCAACATCCTGGTAAACCTCCTCTGCACTCCACGTCCTTCCTATAGTATGGCGACCAAAACTGCACGCAATACTCCAGATGAGGCCGCACCAGAGTCTTATACAACTGCAACATGACCTCAGGACTCCGGAACTCAATTCCTCTACCAAGAAAGCCCAGTACACCATATGCCTTTTTCACAGCACTATTTACCTGGGTGGCAAATTTCAGAGATCTGTGTACATGGACACCAAGATCCCTCTGCTCATCCACACTACCAAGTAGCCTAACATTAGCCCAGTAATCCATCTTCTTGTTACTCCTACCAAAGTGAATGACTTCACACTTAGCTACATTGAACTCCATTTGCCACCTTTCTGCCCAGCTCTGCAACTTATCTGTATCCGCTGTAACCTGCCACATCCTTCTTCGCTGTCAACAACTCCACCGACTTTCGTGTCATCCGCAAACTTGCTCACCCAGCTTTCAAGCCCCTCCTCTAGGTCATTTATAAAAACGACAAACAGCAATGGTCCCAAAACAGATCCTTGTGGAACACCGCTAGTAACTGCACTCCAAGATGAGCCTATACCATCAACTACTACCCTCTGTTTCCTTCCAGCCAGCAAATTCCTAATCCAAACCTCTAATGCACCCTCAATGCCATACCTCCGTAGTTTTTGAATTAGCCTACCATGGGGTACCTTATCGAACGCCTTGCTAAAATCCATATACACCACATCTACTGCTTTACCCTCGTCCACTTCCTTGGTCACATTCTCAGAGAACTCAATAAGGTTTGTGAGGCACGACCTGCCCTTCACAAAACCATGCTGACTATCCTTGATCACATTATTCCTATCCAGATGTTCATAAATCCTATCCCTTACAATTCTCTCTAAGACTTTGCCCACTACAGAAGTGAGACTCACAGGCCTATAGTTACTAGGGCTATCCCTATTCCACTTCTTGAACAAGGGGACCACATTCGCTATCCTCCAGTATTCTGCCACTATTCCCGTAGACAATGACAACATAAAAATCAAGGCCAATGGCTCCGCTATCTCTTCCCTAGCTTCCCAGAGGATCCTAGGATAAATGCCATCAGGCCCAGGGGACTTATCTATTTTCATCCTTTCCAGTATTCCCCAGACCCCTTGCCTACATACCTCAAGGTCATCCATTCTAATCACTCGTGACTGAATGTTCACATCAGCAACAGTGTCCTGTTCCAGAGCGAATACTGAAGAAAAGTATTGATTTAGTGTCTCCCAATCTCCTCCGCCTCCACCGACAACTTCCCACTACTATCCTTGACTGGACCGATACCTACCCTAGTCATTCTTTTATTCCTGACATACCTATAGACAGCCTTTGGGTTTTCCCTAATCCTACCAACTAAGTACTGTTCAGGTCCCCTTCTTGCTGCTCTTAGCTCTCTCTTTACATCCGTCCTGGCTACCTTATAACTCTCAATCGCCCCAACTGAACCATCACGCCTCAGCTTTACATAGTCCGCCCTCTTCCCTTTCACAAGGGATTCCAATTCCTTATTAAACACGGCTCCCTCACAAGACCCTTTCCTTCTGCCTGACTGGTACATACTTATCAAGGAACACCCAATAGCTGCTCCTTGAACAAGCTCCACATGGCATTTGTGTCCTTCCCTTGAAGCCTATTTTTCCAATCCACGCATCCTAAGTCATGCCTCACCACATCATAATTTTCCTGCCCCCAGCTTTAACTCCTGCCCTGCAGTGCACACTTATCCCTCTCCATCACTAATGTAAAAGTCACCGAGTTGTGGTCACTGTCCCCGAAGTGCTCACCTACCTCCAAGTCTAACACCTGGCCTGGTTCATTACCTAGAACCAAATCCAGTATAGCCTCACCTCTTGTTGGCCTGTCTAAATATTGTGTCAGGAAACCCTCCTGCACACATTGGACAAACACGGACCCATCTAATGAACTCGAGCTATAGCGTTCCCAGTCAATATCTGGGAAGTAAAAGTCCCCATAACAAACCCCTGCTACTTTCACTCTTCTCCTGAATCATCCTCGCAATACTTTCCTCTACTTCTCTCGGACTATTAGGAGGCCTGTAGAAAACTCCTAACAGGGTGACCTTACCTTTCCTATTTCTAACCTCAGCCCAAACTACCTCAGATGGCAAGTCTTCCTCCATCGTCCTTTCCACTGCTGTAATACTATCCTTGACAAGCAATGCCACACCTCCCCATCTTTTACCCGCATCTCTGACCCTGCTCTAAAACATTTAAACCCTGCAACCTGCAATAGCTATTCCTGTCCTGTTCTACCCACTACTCTGTAATGGCCACAACATCGAAGTCCCAGGTACCAACCCACGCTGCAAGTTCACCTACCTTTATTTCTTATACTTCTGGCATTGAACTATACACACTTCAAGCCACCTTCCTGTTTACAGGCACCCTCCTTCGAGATCGATGCCTTGTTCCTAACCTCCCTATACACAAGATCCTGTACCCTAAAGCTCCAGTCCAGGTTCCCATGCCCCTGCTGAGTTAGTTTAAACCCTCCCAAAGAGCACTAGCAAACCTCCCCCCAAGGATACTGGTGCCCCTCAGGTTCAGGTGTAGACCATCCTGTTTATAGAGGTCCCACCTTCCCCAGAAAGAACCCCAGTTGTCCAGAAACCGGAATCCCTCCTCCTGCACCATCCCTGTAGCCACGCATTTAACTGTTCTCTCTCCCTATTCCTCGACTCTCTATCACGTGGCACGGGTAACAAACCAGAGACAACAACTCTGTTCCTTCTAGCTCGGAGCTTCCAACCTAGCTCCCTGAAAGCCTGCCTGACATCCTCACCCCTCTTCCTACCTATGTCGTTGGTTCCAACGTGGACCACGATCTGGGGCTGCTCCTCCTCCCCCTTAAGGACCCGGAAAACACGATCAGACACATCACGTACCCTTGCACCTGGGAGGCAACATACCAATCGTGAGTCTCTGTCGCCCCCGCAAAACCGCCTATCTGTGCCCCTCACTATTGAGTCCCAATAACTATCGCTCTACCTTTCTCCACCCTTCCCTTCTGAGCAACGGGGACAGGCTCTGTGCCAGAGGCCTGAACCTCGTTGCTAACCCTGGTAAGTCATTCCCCCGACAAGTATCCAAAACGGTATACTTGTTCTTGAGGGGAATGACCACAGGGTGTCCCTGCACTGGCTGCTTCCTCCCACTCCCTCACTGTCACCCATCTCTCTATAACTTTCGGAGTAACTACTTCCCTAAAGCTCTGATCTATTACCACCTCTGCCTCACGAATGATCCGCAGTTCATCCAACTGCAGCTCCAGTTCCCTAACACGGCCTTGGAGGAGCTGGAGATGGGTGCACTTCTTGCAAGTGTAATCAGCAGGGACGCTAATGGCTTCCCTCACCTCATACATGTTGCAAAAGGAACATTGCACTGCCTTCGCTGCCATCCCTCTAAACGGTAAACTTTAAAAAACTAGATCTAAAGAAACAAACAAGCAAAATGCAGCACTTACCTGCTTACCACAACGGCTCTACCCCTGTAGTGCCTCGGGTTCCTCGCTGCTGCGCGCTTATATAAGAAAAAAAAACCTTCCCAGGTAGTCTAGCGAGACACCAGCTTCCGGGTCCGCTAGGCGCTTAAAAAAAAACTTTAAATTTTAGCCGTTAAAAAAACAAAAACTGGACTATACCCGCGACTTAAAAAAAAACACCACCAGACAGCCGTTACCTGCTCCACCGAGAGAGTGAGGCCGAAGGCTTGAAGCTGCGCACTATATTAAAAAAAACCTTCCCAGGTAGGCTAGCGCGACACCAGCTTCCGGGTCTGCGAGGCGGCGCTTAAAAAACCTTTAAATTTTAGCCGTTAAAAAAACAAAAACTGGACTATACCCGCGACTTAAAAAAAAACACCACCAGACAACCGTTACCTGCTCCGCCGAGACAGTCGCACACAAATAGGCACAAGCGCAAGTAAAACGCCACAGGCTAATACACAGATAAACCAATGTCAGCACATAAATACACAAACACACAGACACATGAACAAACACGCACAAGTACACACATGGACGCACAGAGACACAGATACGAGTGCTTATAAGACAGAGATAGATAGGTTTTTGATGAATAAGCATGTCAAGAGTTACAGAGAGTAGTCAGCAGAATGATGTTGAGAAATCTCTAAGCCTGTATTAAATGGCATTCAGAGTAGATTGGCGAATGGCCTACTTCTGCGTTTTTAATGCTCCTGTGGTGTCATGCTATAAGTTATTCTCTTCTGGGAGAGGAGCAGAGAATGAGTTTAATACATATTTGATTGAAAAGAGTCAGTGGTCCTATTGGACAGGTTTAGAGGGCTGAATGGTTTATATCTATGCCTAATTATTCTGGCCTTGTGTTTCAAAGAGGTGGCGATTTCATGTTAGGTTAACACAGTTTAATATAACGAGTCCCACACTGAAATAAGGTCGCCCCATTTCACTTTACTGTTGTACTATCTGTAGGGTCCTCATCCTCAGGGAGCAGTGAAGACTCGGTTTTTGAAGATATTCAAGACTGAGCTCGCCTGATCTTTGCTGGACAGGATAGTCAATATTTATTGGGAACAGACCGGAGATGGATGGTCAAACACAATCAGATCAGCCATGAGCATTCTGACTGGTGGCTCCGAATAGCCAACTGCTGCCCTTACCCCACGTGTTGTTCCCTCAATCCACCCTCGACGCGGTTACAGGGATATACTGCTGCTACTATCTCATGCATTATGCCCTCCGTCCACTCGTCGAAGCTGGGACAGAGATATGGAACCACCTCATTCAGCAGTCTTTATCATTACCATGAGACTGGAGGAGACCATTCTGCCTCTTTCACGAGTTACAGAGAAAAAATGGAACGAATCATTTTAGCTCCTTGTGTACATTTTACTGCACAGCAGGCCATTTAAACTGCCTGAACTGCTGTACAGGAAGCGGTTGCTAACAGTCATTAGAGAGAAGATGTAAATGCTTATTTTCACATTACAAAGCTGTAACTGGTGGAGTGCCTCAGAGATCACTATGGAATTATCAACGCTCAAATCTGCATCAAAAATCTGGAGGAAGGGACTGCATATATCAATGCCCAATTAGCTTAAACACCAAGCTGGTCATCCAGTATGTTATCAAATGGATGTCGTGTGTCATCAATGTGATAAAGGTAAAGGGATGTTAGTGAGCAAACCTTCAGCAGATACAGCAGAATGGGAGTTGTCTATTTTGGATGGAAGGAAAAAACAATGTTAAACAATTTAAGTGGAAAGAGAATAGAGAACTCTGTGATACAGACGGTAATCATGATCCTGGTACATGAATCATATGTGGTTAGTTTGCATTTGCAGTAAGTGATTTGGAAGTTAAGTGGAATGATTGTGTTTCTGTCAAAGGGTACCAGGTTTGATCAGGAATGTTTTATTGCATCTGTACCAGTGAAAGTGAGGAGTGCAGATGCTGGAGATCTGAGTCCAACAGTGTGAGGCCTGAAAAGCACAACCTATCAGGCAGCATTCGAGGAGTGGGAGAATTGGCGTAACGCGTATAAGTCCTTCATCAGGAATCTGCCAGAAACATCGAGTCTCCTGTTCGTTGGGTGCTGCCTGACCTGTTGTGATTTTCCAGAATCACATTTTTCGAGTCTACATCTGTACAGGGCTTTGCTAAAACCACATATGACACATTATGTGCAGTTTTTATCCCTTAACCTAAAAACAAGATAATTGTTTTCGAAGCTTATTAACAATGTTTTGTTCACATTTTCCTGGAGTGAAGGCCTTTCGTTCTGAAACATTATCAGTTTTGGTCTTAAATGAGAAATCTTTTTGAAGCATACACGATTTCGAGAAAAATCAGCTGGATACGTATTTTCTCTTCTCAGGGACACTAAAACTATGGAATAAATGTTAAGAATAAAATGTATTGATTTTCGCACAGATATTTTGAAGACATCAACGATTTTTAAAAATTAACCAGATGCATACCTACATATCATCAAATTATAAAGCAGGAATTTTCTTTTTTGGTAATGAAAGGCACTGGGTATAACAACAGCAATGATACACTTGCATATCGTCCATATTATCCATTCCAAAGAATGTTCACAACGAGCGCACACGGTCCAGTTTTGTGTTCAGTTGACGTAATTGTATGTTTCAACACAGAGAGGGAGCACAATGTTCCCTGTCAGAGAAGCAGCAGCTGATTGATCCCTCTCTGTTATTGTGTTCCACCTGACAACAGTAAATCCCTGACTCACCGCTACCTGATGTGTCGTGGAGAATTTCTGTTGCGAGATTCATTGGAATCTCCCTACAATCTGAAGCAAAGGGAATTGAGCTAAATCCAACTATTCTGGCGAGAAATCGCATTACAAGCAGCTTGACTGTGCAGAATGGGGGCACGGTGGCTCAGTTGTTAGCACTGCTGCCTCACAGCACCAGGGACCCAGGTTTGATTCCAGCCTCGGGCGACTGCCTTTGTGGAGTTTGTATATTCTCCCCCAGTCTGCGTTGGTTTCCTCCAGGTGTTCCAGTTTCCTCCCACAGGTCCAACAATGTGCCGTTCGGTGAATTAGCCATGCTAAATCGTCCATAGTGATAGTGCATTGACCAGAGGGAAATGGGACTGGTTGTGTGTTACTCTTCGGAGGGTTGGTGTACACTTGTTGGGCCGAAGGGCTTGTTTCCACACCATAGGGAATCTAATCTAATAACTTCAGAGGACAAAATAACATTTGGACAGTCTATCATCTATCCATTTGTTATGAGTTCCACTATAATGACACCCTGGAAAGCTTTCATTTTTCTATTTTGTCTTACGATGTGAATGGATGTGTGTGTGTGTGTGTATGTGTGTGTGTGCGCGCATGTGTGTGTTTGTGTGTGTGTTTGACATTTTTCTAGAGGATGAGCCAGGCTGACATTTATATCATTAGCCATATCACTAAACTTTGAAATTTGTTGTAAACAGTGGAGCAGTTCTAACTGCAAAAGGGAACACTGACCCTGCAACATTGATTGGACCACGAATTCTAAAAGGGCTGTTCAAGTGGGAATTCCCTTCCCCAGAAGTTTGTGGTGCCTGGATGTTTACATTTATTCAAAGTTGTGTCTGTTAAATATTTGATAGACAAGAGAATGTACGAAAATGGTGCACGTACAGAAGAAGCACTGCTGAGACCACAATCAGATCAGCTACGATTTTAGTGCGTGGCAGAGCCAGGAAAAGTGCCTAATGGCCTACTCTTGCTCCTCAGTCCGATGTTCCTATTTTCCATTCAGCCTCTCCCAGCTCCTGCTCACGAGTAGATGGAGGCTACTTACTCGAAATACCTGGTCCACAGTAATCCAAGATTCCTTCTGTCCATCACAATTGGCATATACAGTTTGGTCTGGGGTCAAAAATGTTAATTCAAAACCCATGATGGGCTCAAAAGACGCCTTTGATCTCTTTACATAGTGTCTCCTCTCTGCAACTTGTGCTTCATTTGTTGGTTATGGTGCAGACCCAGATTCATTGTGAATACAGTCCCCATACCTCACCCAGAGATGAGTCATAAAATGCTTTGCTTTCTTTAACTGCAACATCCAGTAACGGAATGCTCAGGAAAAGTTACAACCATTAACTTTCTAATTGCAGAGTATGAAAGCATGAGGAACAGGATCAGATGGTAATTCGGATGGTCAGGCCTGCCGTGCCATTGTATAAGATTATGGATGATCCAATGTTGGTATCAACTCTGCTTTATTCCCGATTCTT